>NW_016107400.1:3966649-3989792 GCF_001604975.1 Cebus imitator | reverse complement strand
AAAAAGAAAAAAAAAAAGGGAAAGAAATCCATACTGGGAAGACGAAGAGACTGGAAGAGCAAGAATTAGGTCACCAACACTTGATTCATAAGCATCAAATTCTTTCCAATTATTTCTTTTCCCTCTAATGAGGATGATCAATGATACCAAAATTACTGTGATCTGATTACATTTCGTCACATTGCACTGAACTCCATACCTCTCAGACAATCCGGTTGCTCTTTTCATGCTAAGACTCACAGGCCATTTAAAATTATTATAATGTTTTTAGCATAGAAACAAATGTGGTAACAGTGCCTATGTGAGTTTTTTTTTTTTTTTTGCGGGGGGAGGTTTGAGACGAAGTTTTGCTCTTATTGGCCAGGTGTGGGTGCAATGGCCCGATCTTGGCTCACTACAACCTCCACCTCCAGGGTTCAAGAGATTCTTCTACCTCAGCCTCCCAAGTGGCTGGGATTACAGGTGTATACCACCGCACTCAGCTAATTTTTATATTTTTAGTAGAGACAGTGTTTTGCCATGTTGGCCAGGCTGATCTTGAATTCCTGACCTCAGGTGATCCACCCACCTCGGCCTCCCAAAGTGCTGGAATTACAGGTATAAGCCACAGTGCCCGGCCAAAAAATCAAACAAGTTGAATGCTCAGATGTTCGGGACATCCAGACCACAGCCTCAAAAGGCCATGCATATGTTCTGGCTGCTGGTTAACGGTCAGAGTCCCTGTCCAGCTCCAGGAGCAGGCACCATCTTAAAGGGGATCCGGAAGAGGAAGAGGAAGTGCCTCTTTCTGTTTCCTCTGCCTCATGTAGGAGTGGAGCTCTGCCTCGCCCCCAGTGTGCAGGGCCCTGGGCACTCATCCCCTTTGTCCTTCCGCTGCCCACAGGACGAATGTGAGGGGGACCTGGCCGAGGCGATGCCTGCACTCGAGGCTGCGCTTGCTGCTCTGGACACCCTGAACCCGTCCGACATCTCGCTGGTGAAGTCGATGCAGAACCCACCAGGCCCTGTCAAGCTGGTCATGGAGAGCATCTGCGTCATGAAAGGGATGAAGCCAGAGAGGAAGCCAGACCCCAGTGGCTCCGGTAACACCCACCTCCCTGCCCTCCCCCCAAAAATAGGAGATTTCAAATAACAATTCTGAATTTTCAGCTTTTCTTTGGAAAACTCAGGCATCCTGGCAACATCGGAGCTGCACTCCGGGTTACACTCACCAGTGGTATTAAATAAATGCTGCTCCTTTGTGTTACAATTCACCAAAGCCCCAGCCCCACCCACTTCCCACACTCACTGGCCTGGCCCCTGAGGTGCATGAATTTGCAACTCATTCATGAGTTTGGTTTTATTTGTTTGAGATGGAGTTTCACTCTTATTGGCCAGGCTGGAGTGCAGTGGTGCGATCTCAACTTATTGCAAACTCTGCTTCCAAGGTTCAAGTGATTCTCCTACCTTAGCCTCATGAGTAGCTGGGATTACAGGTGCCCAGTACCATGCCCAGCTAATTTTTGTATTTTTAGTAGTGACAGGGTTTTGCTATGTTGGCCAGGTGGTATTACATAGATGCTGCCCCTGTGTGTTCCAATTCACCAAAACCCCAGCCCCACCCCACCCTACCCAGATGCCTGCACAGGCTGCTCTTTCCTGGCAGTGAGGTGCCAGCACCCCACTGCATCCCCAGGTCAGCCCCAAGTATGCAGGCAAGATCACTGAGTTCGGAGGAATTACGAAAGGAGCCAGGGTGTGCGTGTGCACCCAAGGCCTCTCTCTTGCTTCTTCAGCAGCCTCTGCCCTCTCAGTCAGTTGGGAAAATGCAGGTATCTGTAGGTGGAGCTGAGCTTAGTCAAGACCTCTGCCTGCAAGTCATTACAAAAATGAAGGTCAGGTGGACAAAAGGCCTAGTGTGGAGCAAACAGAGTCATGTGTGGGTGACCGAGAGAGAAACAGAGAGAGAAGCAGAGAAAGAGACAGGTAAAGGAAAAGAATGAGACAGAGGCAAAGAAAGAAACAGAGAGAAGAGACAGAAATAAACGGAGACCCAGACACCTGTACACACATGCACGCACATGCAGACATGCATGCAGTCATGCACAGAGATACACACCCAAAGGGACAGGGGACCAGGAGAGAAGGAAATCGGGAGAGACAGGGAAACACAGAGAGAGAAAGAGAAAGAGAGAGAGAGGAGATGGGGAGAGACTTGCATGCACAAGTGAGATGCAGACATACAGGAGCGAATAAGACATGAGGGCAGAGAAACAGGTAGATATAGAGACTGAGAGAGAAATATGCAGAGAGCGACAGAGAAATGGAGACAGAGAGACGCGGAGACACTGGAGTGCCAGAGATACAAAGAGAGACACAGAGATACAAAGAGAGAGACAGAGATACAAAGAGAGATACAGAAAGAGAGACGGAGTGGGAAGAAAAGAGACTAGATAGAAGAGAGACAGGGCCAGGCGTAGTGGCTCAAGCCTGTAATCCCAGCACTTTGGGAGGCCGAGGCAGGTGGATCACGAGGTCAAGAGACCGAGACCATCCTGGTCGACATGGTGAAACCCCGTCTCTACTAAAAATATAAAAAATCAGCTGGGCATGGTGGCACGTGCCTGTAATCCCAGCTACTCAGGAGGCTGAGGCAGGAGAATTGCCTGAGCCCAGGAGGCGGAGGTTGTGGTGAGCCGAGATTGTGCCATTGCACTCCGCCTGGGTAACAAGAGCGAAACTCCATCTCAAAAAAAAAAAAAAAAGAAGAGAGACAGAGACAGGGAGACAAAAAACACTCACGAAGACAGAGAGGAAGAATTAGGGAAGGGAGGGGAGGGGTGGAGCAGGATCGGGGAATGAAAGATCAGAGGGAGAGACATGGGCAGGAGACAAGGGCAAAGAAAGGCACAGATGGAACTGGAGGGGGAGAAAGAGAGAGAGAGGGACAGGTGAATAAAGAAAGAGAAAAAGGAGGATACAGAGAATTAGAAATAGGGAGAAAGGAATAGGGGAGGGAGGAATAAACCCAGAAACATTTACAGGTGAATATTCATTCTCCTTCCAATTTGAATTAGATGTAAGACTTCGCATTAAGATGAGTTAGAGCTGAACAATGACTGTTTTTTTTTTTAGACGGAGTTTTGCTCTTATTGCCCAAGCTGGAGTGCAATGGCGTGATCTTTGATCACTGCAACCTCCACCTCTCTGGTTCAAGCGATTCTCCTGCTTCAGCCTCCCAAGTAGCTGGGATTATAGGCGCATGCCACCATGCCCGGCTAATTTTATACTTTAATAGAGACGGGGTTTCACTATGTTGGTCAGGCTGGTCTTGAACTCCTGACCTCATCAGGTGATCCACCCACCTTAGCCTCCCAAAGTGCTGGAATTTCAGGCATGAGCCACTACACCCGGCCTGAACAATGACTTTTAAAACCACCTCCAGTTCTGTTTTCTGCCTTTGAGTCCTCCCATCCAGTGAATGGTCTAGCTATTCCTTCATTCTTTCTGAAATGTTAGAAATCTCTACTCTAATCCCAGCCAGGCACGGTGGCACACACCTGTAATCCCAGTACTTTGGGAGGCCGAAGTGGGTGAATCGCTTGAGCCCAGGAGTTTGAGACCAGCCTTGACAACCTGACAAAACCCTGCCTCTACAAAAAAATACAAAATGTAGCCAGGCGTGCTGACACACGTCTGCAGTCCCAGCTACTCAGGAGGCTGAGAAGGGAAGATCGCTTGAGCCTGGGAGGTTGAGGCTGCAGTGAGCCATGATCCTGCCACTGCCCTTTAGCTTGTATGACAGAGTAAGACCCTGTCTCAAAAATGAAATCCCTGGTCCCTCATTTGAGACCTTCCAGCTCCTGCTTCCCATTGCTTAGCCTTCCCTCTTATCCAGCAGGTGTCAGGCCTAAAATCACATAAAGCAGATGCAAAGCAAGGTATAGCCAAGCAAGGAGCGGCCTTTAGGAGAGCACCCTTTAGGGAAGCAGCTGAGGCTGCTAATAATAAGTTAGCCTTGAGCAAAGATGAGCTAGCAGTACTTCTGCACCCTGGCTGCACTCTAGAATCACCTGGAGAGCTTAAAGAATACAGAAGTTGGCCAGCCGTGGTGGCTCATTGCCTATAATCCCAGCACTTTGGGAGGCCAAGACGGGCAGATCACCAGAGGTCAGGAGTTTGAGATTGGCCTGGCCAACAAGGTGAAACCCCGTCTCTACTAAAATTACAAAAAAAAAAAAAAATTAGCTGGGCATGGTGGTATGTGCCTGTAAATCCCGGCTACTCAAGAGACTGAGGCAGAATTGCTTGAACCCAGGACGCAGAGGTTGCAGTGAGCCGTGACCGCGCCACTGCACTCCAGCCTGGGCAACAAGAATGAAACTCCATCTCAAAAAAAATAAAATGCAGGAATCCATGCCTCACTCCTCGAGAGTCTCATTCCATTGGTCTGAAATGTGGCCTGAGCATTAGGATTTTTTTTTTTTAAAGCTCCCCCTGCATCTGGGGTTGAGACCTGCTGAGATACACAAAGCACAGCCAGGTCATGAATGTCACTTCTCATCTTGGATCATTGATGATCAGCACAGAACCCATCATTAAATTAAAACTAAAGCAAATTATGCCTATTATTCACCCAACCCATGGAACTCAGTGAGTATATTGAGATGGAGCAAAAGAGCAATTGAGTTAGTTCGGGGAACCTTGAATTTAAATGAAGCAGATCATTTTCTAGAATGCCAACAAAAAGCTTCATGGAAAATATTTGGCTGGTTGCTGTGCTTGTAATTAGGAATGGGACACATTTGACCTGCTGTACTCAATGTGATGTCTCAGAGTATAACTTTTTTGATGAGCCTGAGCTTGGCAAGTACCATGAGCCAAAAAGCTTCCCAAATTTTTCCCATTGTGTCAACAGAAGGAGCATTGTTTCGGGATGGGATCAGGACTCACTTGATTAGTTGTTAGACAGCACAATGGGTGCTAAGAGGAATAAGGGCCTGGCTTTGTGTCTGGGCAGGCCACAGGTAGTCTTCTGTATCAGTGGAAGCCTGCAAGCTGCTTCTCCCAGCCTCCTTCATTTTCACGAGACCTTTGCCTCACTCACACCATTCATCACAGGGAGGACTAATTGGGCTCCATCCAACCCACCTCCCAGACTAGGAAAGAATATGCGATACCCATCCCCATGGGCTGCTGCTCCTGTTGTCCTTTCCATCCATGAATAAGATAATGGGGTACTATTCATTCAACCCATGAATGAATAGTAAGAATGACAGCTAAGTATCAGGCAGTGTTCCAGCTTCTGGAAAACAGCAGAAGGTTACCTCTTTGAGGGAAAGGTAGGTGGTAGAAAATAACTGAAAACTTATAGGTTGCGATAAGTGCTATAAAGGGAACGGACTTTCTAGCAAGTTAGATGAAGGAAAATGCTGGTGCAGGGGGCAAGGGGTCCCCCTTGTCAGAGAAGTCTAGGGAAACCTCGATGGCAATGGCTTTTAAGGCAAGGCCTCCAGCCTGGTCAACATGACAAAACCTCATCTCTATAAAAACACAAACATTGGCCAGGTGCAGTGGCTCACGCCTGTAATCTCAGCACTTTGGGAAGCTGAGGCGGGTGGATCCCGTGAAGTCAGAAGTTCAAGACCAGCCCGGACGGTGAAATGCCATCTCTACTAAAAATACAAAAACTAGCCAGGCATGATGGCATATGCCTGTAGTCCCAGCGCCTTGGGAGGCTGAGGCAGGAGGATCGCTTGAACCCAGGAGGTGGAGGTTGCAGTGAGCTGAGATTGTGCCATTGCAGTCCAGCCTGGGTGACAGCTCAAGACTCTGTCTCTACATGAATAAATAAAACCCAGCTAGATGCCTTTTACAGTATAGGCAAAGGGCTCATGGTAGGAAGCACTTGGGGTCATGAGGAATTGAAGGAAGCTTCTTTGTAACCCAAGTTTAGAGAATGAGGCAGAGATGAGGTTGGTGAGGTTGGCTGGGCCTCCCAGACCATGTTTTTGCTTTTGTTTTTTCTCAAACGCGAGCAGTAGCCACTGCAGAATTTTAAATCTTGGCCAGAATGTCTTAATACATTATCCTTGTTTCTTGTTCCAAATAGGCAAAATGATAGAAGATTACTGGGGGGTATCCAAAAAGATTCTTGGGGATCTGAAGTTCTTGGAGAGTCTTAAGACATATGACAAAGACAACATCCCCCCACTGACCATGAAGCGGATCCGGGAAAGGTTTATCAATCACCCAGAATTCCAGCCGGCTGTCATTAAAAATGTGTCATCGGCCTGTGAGGGTCTGTGCAAGTGGGTGAGGGCCATGGAGGTGTACGATCGTGTGGCCAAGGTGGTGGCTCCCAAACGGGAGCGACTGAGGGAGGCAGAGGGGAAGCTGGATGCACAGATGCAGAAGCTGAACCAGAAACGAGCAGAGCTGAAGCTGGTGATAGACCGGCTTCAGGCCCTGAATGATGACTTTGAAGAGATGAACACCAAGAAAAAGGCCTTGGAGGAAAACATTGAAATCTGCTCCCAAAAGCTGGTCAGGGCAGAGAAACTGATCAGTGGTCTTGGGGGAGAGAAGGACAGATGGACCGAAGCCGCCCGGCAGCTGGGGATTCGCTATACTAATCTGACGGGTGATGTGTTGCTGTCCTCAGGAACCATGGCTTACCTGGGCGCTTTTACAGTGGATTATCGGGTCCAGTGCCAAAATCAGTGGTTGGCCGAATGTAAGGACAAGGTCATCCCCGGCTCCAGTGACTTCAGTCTTAGCCAAACGTTAGGGGATCCCATCAAAATCCGTGCCTGGCAGATTGCTGGGCTTCCCGTTGACTCCTTCTCCATCGACAATGGCATCATTGTGTCCAATTCCAGACGCTGGGCCTTAATGATTGACCCTCAGGGACAGGCCAATAAATGGATTAAGAACGTGGAGAAGGCGAATAAACTGGCTGTCATCAAGTTCTCTGACAGCAACTACATGAGGATGCTGGAAAACGCGCTGCAGTTAGGCACCCCTGTCTTGCTGGAAAACGTTGGGGAAGAGCTGGATGCTTTTATCGAACCTATCTTGCTCAAGGCCACGTTCAAACAGCAAGGGGTTGAGTACATGAGGCTGGGTGAAAACATCATAGAATACTCCAGGGATTTTAAGTTATACATCACAACCCGTTTGAGGAACCCACATTACCTCCCAGAAGTCGCCGTGAAAGTCTGTCTCCTCAACTTCATGATCACCCCCTTGGGTCTCCAAGATCAACTCCTTGGCATCGTGGCTGCGAAAGAGAAGCCAGAGCTGGAAGAGAAAAAGAACCAGTTGATTGTGGAGAGCGCCAGGAACAAGAAGCATCTCAAGGAAATTGAAGATAAGATCTTGGAGGTCCTCTCCGTGTCCGAGGGTAACATCCTGGAGGATGAAACCGCCATCAAAGTTCTGTCCTCCTCCAAAGTGCTATCTGAAGAGATCTCTGAGAAACAGAAAGTTGCTTCCGTGACAGAAACGCAGATTGATGAGACTCGGATGGGCTACAAGCCAGTGGCTGTGCACTCTGCCACCATCTTCTTTTGTATCTCGGACCTGGCCAACATCGAGCCAATGTACCAGTACTCCCTGACTTGGTTCATAAATCTCTACATGCATTCCCTGGCCCATAGCGCGAAGAGCGAAGAGCTGAATCTGCGCATCCAGTACATCATTGACCATTTCACCCTGAGCATCTACAACAACGTGTGCCGTTCTCTGTTTGAGAAGGACAAGCTACTCTTCTCTCTCCTCCTGACCATTGGCATCTTGAAACAGAAGAAGGAAATTACAGAGGAGGTGTGGTACTTCCTTCTCACTGGAGGCGTTGCACTGGATAACCCCTACCCCAACCCAGCTCCCAAATGGCTGTCTGAAAAGGCATGGGCAGAGGTTGTCCGTGCATCTGCCTTACCCAAACTGCACGGCCTGATGGAGCATTTGCAACAGAACCTGGATGAATGGAAGCTCATCTATGACTCAGCCTGGCCCCACGAGGAGCAACTCCCTGGGTCTTGGAAGTTTACTCAAGGATTGGAGAAGATGGTGATCCTCCGATGTTTGCGGCCTGACAAAATGGTGCCAGCGGTCCAGGAGTTCATTGCTGAACACATGGGAAAGCTGTACATTGAAGCCCCTACATTCGATCTCCAGGGATCCTACAATGATTCCAGCAGCTGCGCACCTTTGATTTTTGTGTTATCTCCAGGTGCAGACCCAATGGCAGGTAAGGACAGAGTGTTGTGGGAGAGACGTAGAAAGCTCAGAGTGTGTGGATGGATATCAGTAACCTGTCCCTTACAGCAGGGGTTCAAGTTCAGATGGTTTTGAAGGCCAAATGGTCCACAGGTTGAGGTGGAGCCACAGAACTCTTCTTTTTTCCACCTGTAGAGGTCAGCTGCTATTCGGCACCCACAAATTGGGTGGTTTGGGAATGTAAGCCCAGAACTGCCAGATCATCTGATTTTTTAAGAGAAACTAGAAATGCAGAAAGCGCCCACTTTTATATCTTGATCATTCATTTGAAGTTTTTTTCTTAAAAATCTTGTGAGAGTTCAGGTGAGGTGGCTTATGCGTGTAATCCCAGCACTTTGGGAGACTGAGTTGGGAGGACTGCTTGAGTCCAGGGGTTTGAGACCAGCCTGGGCAACATAGTGAGACCTCCATAGCTATAAAACATTTTAAAAATTAGCTGGGAATGGTGGCACATGCCTGTAGTCCCAGCTACTTGGGAGGTGGAGGCAGGAGAATCCCTTTAGCCTCGGGAGGTCGAGGCTGCAATGAGCTATGATCACAGCACTGTACTCCAGTCTAGGTGACAGAGCAAGACCCTGCCCACTCCCGAAAAAAAAGAACAAAATAGAAGCTTGGTGAGATTCAGCTCGGATGATTCCACCGGAAACTTCACAGACACTGTGTCCCTTCTAATGCCACATGTCAGGAGATCCATACTGTCTGGCTGTCTCTTCTGAAAAAGATCAAAGAGACTCAGGTATTGTCAGTGTAAGCCAGCTCTCCATTTCCTCACTCACTCGCTTATAAAGTTTCCCACCAGCCTTTCACCTAACGTGATGGTTCTCAATCATGGCTACACATTGGAATCAACTGGGGAGTTTAAATAATGCTCTCAATGCATGGGCCACACCGTTGACCAATTAAATTAAAATCTTAGGGGTGAGGCCCATGCATTTTGTTTTAAGGAGCTTTTCCAGTAATTCCAATGTGCAGCCAGTGTTGAGAACCACTAACTTTGATAGTTTTAGTGGCCTTTGAAAGTCATTACCAAGATCCATTATTTCATTAGGGGCTGCACAATGATTTTTTTTTTTAGACAGTCTTGCTCTGACACCCAGGTGGGAGTGCAGTGGCATGATCTCAGGTCACTGCAACCTCTGTCTCCCGGGTTCAAGTGTTTCTCGTGCCTCAGCCTCCCAAATACCTGGGACTTACAGGTGCCCAACACCAGGCCTGCCTAATTTTTGTATTTTTAGTAGAGATGAGGTTTCATTATGTTGGTCAGGCTGGTCTTAAACTCCTGACTTCAAGTGATCCACCTACCTCAGCCTCTCAAAGTTCTGGGATTACCAGCATAAGCCACCATGCCTGGCCAATGATGATATTTTAATTCTGTCCTTCCTTACACATTTATTAGCCAAAAACCTTCTATGAAGAATTTCTGGATGTGTACATGTGATGGTATGCACCTGTAGTCCCAGCAACTCAGGAGGCTGTGATGGGAGGATCACTTGAACCCAGCAGTTCAAAGCTCCATCTCAAAAAATTTTTTTCCTTTGTCAACTCTTTTGTTTACTCTTAATATAGTTCAAGCATGTCAGGCAAAAGAGATGCTTGATTCTTTATTTATCAGCATTCAGAATGTTGAGATGGTATTGTAATAGCCTCCAAAATGAACCAATAAGAATTTTCTGTTGCCATTATGAATGCCTGGAGATTAATATATTGGATACTTTAAATATGGTGGTGTTTTACTCCACTGCCATCTTTCTTCTTCTTCTTTTTTTTTTTTAAGACGGAGTTTCACTCTTGTTGCCCAGGCTGGAGTGCAACGACACGATCTCGATCTCGGCTCACTGAAACCTCTGCCTCCCTGGTTAAAGCTATTCTCTTGCCTCAGCCTCCCATGTAGCTGGGATTACAGGCATGTGCCACCATGCCTGGCTAATTTTTTGTAGAGATAGGGCTTTTCCATGTTGGTCAGACTGGTCTTAAACTCCCGAACTCCAGTGATCCACCCGCCTCGGCGTCCCAAAGTGCTGGGATTACAAGTGTGAGCCACTGCACCCAGCCTCTTTCTTCTTTTTGATACTCATTGTTCCATCTGTGGCTTATGGGAGCACCTTTCTGCCTTTGTCTTTTTCACATAGTCTTAGTAGGTTTTGATGTTAATAGCTTCCTTGCCTTCTAGAACTATCATATATTCCAGGAGTATCTTGTACATTTCCTATCCCAGACCTGGAAACAAATATTTCTCAAGGGAGCCTTGGTTCTTCCAGCAGACAGTGGAATTTTTTTTTTTTTTTTTGAGACAGGGTCTTGCCCTGTCACCCAAGCTGGAGTATAGTGGTATGATCTTGGCCCACTGAGCCTCTTGGGCACAGGCAATCTCCCCCTATCTCAGCCTCCCCAGTAGCTGGGACCACAGGCACACACCACCACACCTGGTTAAATTCCCCGCCCCCACAACCTGGTTAAATTTTTTAATTTTTAGTAGAGATAGGGTCTCACTACATTGCCCAGGCTGGCCTCCAACACCTGGGCTCAAGCAATCCTTCCACCTCAGCCTCCCAAAGTGCTGGGATTACCAAAGTGCTGAGATTACAGGTGTGAGCCACCATGTCCAGACTACTTTTTTAAATTAATTTTTAGTTTTTACATATGTTAATATCTGACCAATAGACAATGATATTTAGAAACCACAACCTGCATGCTAGAGGTGCTTATTACTACCGCATGGATCATAAATTATAGACCTTATTGTCCTCTAATTCTCTTTTTGGTGTTATCTGATCTGCTTTTTTAATCAGCACTTTGTGTTTTTGTCTTCACAATGACTGTGCTTTCCACTTCTAGAAGTTTTATTTGTTTTGCTTCAAATCCATACATATTTTTAATAGAATTCCGAATTTTGTTATTACTTATTTCTAGATATGATTCATTCATTTCCTTCCTTCCTTCCTTCCTTTCTTTCCTTCCTTCCTTCCTTTTTTCCTTCCTTTCTTTCTCTCTCTCTTCTATCCTTCCTTCCTTGCTTGCTTCCTTTCTTCCTTCCTTCCTTTCTTTCTCTCTCTTCTATCCTTCCTTCCTTGCTTGCTTCCTTTCTTCCTTCCTTTCTTTCTTTCTCTCTCTCTTCTATCCTTCCTTCCTTCCTTTCTTCCATTCTTCCTTTCTTTCTTTTTTCGAGACAGAGTTTCCCTCTGTTGCCCAGGCTCCAGTGCGGTGGCACCATCTCAGCTCACTGCAATTCTCCAACTTCCAGGCTGAAGTGATCCTTGTGCCTCAGCCTCCCAAGTAGCTGGAACCACAGGCGTGTGCCACCCACCCTGATAATTTTTTTGTATTTTTTGTAGAAATGAGGTTTCGCCAACAGGCTGGTCTTGAACTCCTGGGCTCAAGTAATCTGCCTGCCTCAGCCTCCCAAAGTGCTGGGATTACAAACTCGGCGGATATGTTTCTTTTATGGTCTTTTAAAAAAAGGACAATATTAGTCTGCTAGGGCTACCATAATAAAGTACCATGGACTGAGTGGCTTAAAAAACAGAAATTTGGCCAGGCACAGTGGCTCTTGCCTATAATCCCAGCACTTTGGGAGGCCAAGGTGTGTGGACCACCTGAGATCAGGAGCTCGAGATCAGCCTGACCAACATGAAGAAACCCCATCTCTACCAAAAATACAAAATTAGCTGGGCATGGTGGTGCATGCCTGTAATCCCAGCCACTCGCGAGGCTGAGGCAGGAGAATTGCTTGAACCTGGGAGGAGGAGGTTGCAATGAGTCGAGATCACGACATTGCACTCTAGCCTGTGCAACAAGAGCAAAACTCTGTCTCAAAAAAAAAAAAAAGTATTTTCTCACAATTCTCAAAGAATGAAGTTTGAAATCGAGCTGTTGACAGGGTTTGTTTCTTCAGAGGCCTCTCTGCTTGGCTTGTTGATGATCATCTTCTCCTATGTCTGCACAGGGTTTTCTCTCTGTTTGTCCTCATCTCTTCTTCTTATAAGGATATCAGTCATATTGAATTAAGGCTCACCCTAATGACGTCATTTTAATTTCGCTTCTGCAAAGACCCTATTTCCAACTACTGAACAGTTACATTCTAGGTACCTAGAATTAGGACTTCAACGTATGAATTTTGCTAGGGACACAATGCAGCTTGTCTCAGAGACCACATGTAACCGTTAGAATATTAACCCTGATTTTTTTGTGTGCTGCCTGTCCCTCATTGTGATGTACTGCCTCGTGTTTTGTTTTTTTTTTTTTTGAATTGTGAGTTCACCATCAGCAAATTTGTTTTGTTTTGCGGGAGTCTCATATACTTTGGGTTTTGGGAGTGTNCGGGAGTCTCATATACTTTGGGTTTTGGGAGTGTCCCTACAGAACAACTTTGCATGTGCAAACAGTGGTGCCCCATGGGGGCTGGGTGGGGGGTCACCAGTCTGGATCAAATTTTAACTCTTTTTTTTTTTTTGAGACTGAGTTTTGCTCTTGTTGCCTAAGCTGGAGTGCAATGGCACAATCTCAGCTCACTGCAACCTCTGCCTCCCAGGTTCAAGCGATTCTCCTGCCTGAGTAGCTGGGACTACAGGTGCAGCACCACCATGCCTGGCTAATTTTTGTATTTTTAGTAGAGACGGGTGTCACTGTAGTGGCCAGGCTGGTCTCGAACTCCTGACCTTGTGATCTACCCGCCTCCACCTCCACCTCCGAAAGTGCTGGGACTGCAGGCATGAGCCACCATGCCCAGCCGGAATTGGATGCGTGTGGGTGTGTGTGTGTGTATGTGTGTATGTTTTAAATGGAGACAAGGTCTCACTGTGTTGCCCAGGCTGGTCTTGAACTCCTGAGCTCAAGTAATCCTCCCACCTCAGCCTCCCAAAGTGTTGGGATTACACAACACCTTGGTGTGGTGTGGTGAGCCACCACACTGAGCCATGTTGTTATTGCTAATATGGCTACTCTGTTACTTTTAGCTGGCCTCTCCTCTTTTAAAAGTCTCCTTTCTTCCTGGTCTCAGGCCTGCTGAAGTTTGCTGATGATCTTGGAATGGGAGGTACCAGAACACAGACCATCTCCCTTGGCCAAGGCCAAGGCCCTATTGCTGTCAAAATGATCAACAATGCTATCAAAGATGGGACCTGGGTGGTCTTGCAGAATTGCCATCTGGCCACAAGCTGGATGCCTACACTGGAGAAGATTTGTGAGGAGGTGATTGTTCCTGAGGACACCAATGACAAATTCAGGTGAGATGCTGTCCCACTACTGCCTTCTCTGGGACCCAACCTCCAGATGTCAGGCTGGTGGCTGGGAAGATCATCAAGACACAGTTCTGCCCCTTAGAAACTCTCAGTCTAGGCCTGGCAGGGTGGCTCATCCCTGTAATCCCAGCACTTTGGGAGGCGGAGGTGGGTGGATCACCTGAGGTCAGGTGTTCGAGACCAGCCTGGCCAACATGGCAAAACGCTGTCTCTACTAAAAATATAAAAATTAGCTGGGCATAGTGGTGTCTCAGCATCTTGAGAGGCTGAGACAGGTAAATTGCTTGAACCCAGGAGTTCAAGGCCAGCTTGGGGAACATGGCAAAACCCCATCTCTACTAAAAATAGAAAAAATTAGCTGGGCGTGGTGGCACACATTTGTAGTCCCAGCAACGTGGGAGGCTGAAGTGGGAGAATCACCTGAGCCCAAGAAGTCGAGGCTGCAGTGAGCAGTGATTGCACCACTGCACTCCAGCCTGGGTGACAGAATGAGACCCTGTCTGAAAAAAATAAGAATAAAATAAAAACAATAAAAATGAAAAAAAAAAAAAGAGTCTTGGATGCAATATTGCCAAGATGTTAACCTATAGGTAGTGAAATTACCAATTCTAGCTTCTTCTAAATACTGTTACATATGTTTCCCTTTTTTTGTGGGCATAAACTTGCATTTTAAAAAAAGAACTTCTCCCTATTTTTCAAGGCCCATTTCAAATGCCATTTCCTATATGACAGGCATCAGCACACTTTTTCTGTAAAGGGCCAATAGTGGATATTTTAGGGTTTGTGGTCATATTGTTTCTTGTAACTATTCAACTCTGGTTGTAGGGAGAAAGCAGCTTTCGGGCCAGGCATAGGGACTCATGCCTGTAATCCCAGCATTTTGGGATGGTGAGGTGGGAGGATGGCTTGAGCCCAGCAACCTAGTGGGACTCCATCTCTATATTAAAAAAAAAAAAAGAAAGAAAGAGTACAAGCTTTGGAGTCAGAGAGCCCTGAGTCCACATCCTGGTTCAGCTACTGCCAAGTGATGTGTCCTTGAAAAACCCACCTGACCTTGCCATGCCTCTGTTTCCTCACTGGTAAATGAGGGTAGTAAATAAATCCCTCTTCATTGGGTGGCTGTGAAGCTTAAGGGAAATAAAAGGACATATATTAAATGCTCAGCATGATTTTGGCTCTGGTAGCATTTAGTAAATCATAGCTACTATTTTTTGTTATTGTTTTTCATTATAACTTAAGGCATTGCTCTAAAAAGTTGGGTGTGTTGTTCTTCCAGACTCTGGCTAACCAGCTATCCAACAGAGAAGTTTCCAGTCAGCATTCTCCAGAATGGAATCAAAATGACCAATGAGCCCCCCAAAGGGCTCCGGGCCAACCTTTTGCGCTCCTACCTCAATGACCCCATCTCAGATCCTGTGTTCTTCCAAAGCTGTGCAAAGGCGGTGATGTGGCAAAAGCTGTTGTTTGGGCTTTGCTTCTTCCATGCCATTGTTCAAGAGAGGAGAAACTTTGGCCCCCTAGGTAAGTAATGACCTGCGGGAAAGGATGCCAGACAGATACAAGTGTGTTTCCAGGCGTGTGTTTAAGCTTGTGCTCAGATAGGGTTGCCAGTAAAATACAGTGTAAGTAATTTCCATGCAATATTTGGGACATACTTATACTAAATGATTTATTATTTAACTAAGATCAAACTTTCACTGTATTTTTATTTGCTAAATCTGGCAACCTGGCTGGACTTGGTGGCTTGTGCCTTTAATCCCAGCACTTAGCGAGGCCAAGGCAGGCAGATATCTTGAGGCCAGGAGTTCGAGACCAGCCTGGGTAACATGGTAAAACCCCATCTCTACTAAAAACACAAAAATTAGCCGGGCATGGTGGTGCCCGCCTATAATCCCAACTATTTGGGAGGCTGAGGCATGAGAATTACTTCAACCGAGCAGGTGGAGTTTGTAGTAAGGCAAGATCACACCACCGCACTCCAGCCTGGGCAACAGAGCAAGACCTTGTCTCAAAAAAAAAAAAGGGGGGGGGTCTACAGGTAGATTAATGTATAAGCAAAATGTTGCATATTCATAGATTGGAATTTTTTTTTTTCGAGACAGGGTCTCACTCTGTCACCCAGGCTACAGTGCAGTGGTGTGATCTTGGCTCATTGCAACCTCCACCTCTCAGGTTCAAGCGATCCTCCCACCTCAGCCTCCCAAGTAGCTAGAACTACAAGTGTGCCACCACACCCAGCTAATTTTTATATTTTTAGTAGAGACAGGGTTTCACCATGTTCTAGACCCTGGTCTAGAACTCCTAAATATTAATCAACCTTAAAGAGGAAGAAAATTCTGACATACACCACAACGTGGATAAACCTGAGAACATTACACTAAGTGAACTAAACCAGTCATGCTGAGCACAATGGCTGAAGCCTGTAATCTCAGTACTTTGGGAGGCTGAGGTGGGAGGATTGCTTGAGGTGAGGAGGTCGAGGCTGCAGTGAGCTGAGATTGTGCCACTGCACTCCATCCTGGATGACAAAATGAGATGCTGTCTGAAAAAAAAATTAATTAATATAGATAAATAAATTAGCCTGACATGGTAGCTCGTGCCTATAGTCCCAACTACTTGGGAGGCTGAGCTGGGAGGATCACTTGAGCCTGAGAGTTTGAGGCTGCAGTGAACCGAGATCATACCACTCCAGACTAGGCAACAGAACAAGATCCTGTCTCAAAAAAAAAAATAAAAAGCCATGCAACTGTTTGGCTTGCAACCACCTGCCAGTCATGCTTTGTTTGCTGGCACATGAATTTTATTATTTTGTTATATTTCTAATTTGAAAGTGAGTGTTTGGAAGGAAATTAAACATCTCTATTGAGACCTGCCATGGTGGCTCACATCTGTAATCCCAGCACTTTGGGAGGCTGAGGCAGGTGGATCACTTGAGGTCAGGAGTTCGAGAACAGCCTGGCCAACATGGCAAATCCCCGTCTCTACTAAAAGTACATAAACTAGCTGGGACTGGTGGCATGTGCCTGTAATCCTAGCTACTTGGGAGGCTGGGGCAGGAGAATCACTTGAACCCAGGAGGCAAAGCAGTGAGCCAGGATCACGCCACTGCACTCCGGCTTGGGGGACAGAGCAAGACTCTGTCTCAAAAAAACAGACAAACAAATAAACAAACAAAAACATCTTCTCTAATGAGCACAAGTTTCCTGCTCATAGAAACTTGTATCCTGCACCATTCCTGGTTTACACATGTATGTCACTTGTTTGGCCCCCCAGTGGGCATTTATCATTATACCCTTGGAAATACAGGCACTCATTTCTTTAAGGCTGGCCATTCAGTTTTCCCATGAGCTCCAGGAGGGGAATTCTCAGAACCAACGTGGCTCTGTTGCCCAGTCATAGCTCCTGCTGTCTAGCCGTGCCTCAGTGTTATTTTTGGAGCTCCATGCGTTACTGCTGTATTCCTGCCAGGCTGAATAATTCTCATTCCACAAATCCCAGGATGTTAACATCTTCCTTAACAAATGGGGAGGTACGTAAGGAAATTGATTTTGGAATGGATGTTTTCTCAGGCAGAATGGCTCCCCCGTTGGCGGTAAATGTCCAGGCTAATAGTTGGCCCCATTGCTTGATATTCATGGGCCTGAAAGAGGCTCTTGATACATAATGATGCTTAACTCCCCCAGCTCAGTCTCTGAATGGAAATTAAGAGCTCTCAGCACTGAAGCCTCTTTCTGCTCTCCTACATGCAGGGTGGAATATTCCCTATGAATTCAATGAATCTGACCTCAGGATTAGTATGTGGCAGATCCAGATGTTTCTCAATGACTACAAGGAGGTGCCCTTCGAAGCTCTGACCTACCTGACAGGTATTTACGGGAGGAGTTTTTCCACTGTAAACCTCCAGTATCATGTTCCACCCTCCTGCTGTTCTGCTCCCATTTCCATTCACTTATTTACTCCCTCCCTCACTCCATAAACATCGAGTTCTTACTAATGCTTGTCATCATGCTACATATTGCAAGGAAACAAAAAGAAAATTAAGATAGAATCTTTACCCTTGAGTGACTCATGGTATCCAAAAGTAGAACAATTTTTAAAAATGATACAGGCCAGCTTGGCGCAGTGGCTCACGCCTGTAATCCCAGCATTTTGGGAGGCCGCAGCAGCCTGACCAACATGTTGAAACCCCGTCACTACTAAAAATACAAAAATTAGCCAGGCATGGTGGTGGGCGCCTATAGTCCCAGCTACTCCTCAGGAGGCTGAGACAGGAGGAAGAGCCCAGGAGGTTAAGGTGTCAGTGAGCTATGATCACACCTGCACTCCAGTCTGGGTGACAGAGCAAGACCCTATCTCTTAAAACACACACACACAACCAAAGAAACATGACCACTAACTTCAAGGAATATGCCATGTAGTCCCAGAGATAGGGATAAAAATAGGCATGTGCTAAATGAATGGAATATCATGCTGAAGGTCAAAACGCAGCTTAATTAAAGAACTGGGACATTAAGATCACACACAATTCCCTCTTCAGCTCCGTATGTTAAAGAGTTTGTGAGAATCCCTTCCCCAGGCACATGGCAGGCACTGTATATATGTGATTAATGCATTGAGTCTTCACGTTAATCTTATGAGCTCCATGTTAGTAACCCCATTTTACAGCTGGGAAGACAGGGGCTTAAAGGAGTGGTTCTCAACTGTGGGTGATTTTGGCCCCCAGGGGCTATTTGGCAACGTCTGGAGATGCTTTTGGTTGTCATAGTGTATGCTACTGGCAGTTGTATTAGTGGAGGCTAGGGATGCTGCTGAACATTCTGTGATGTACGGGGTGGTTGCTACAACACAAAACTATCCAGTTCAATGTGTTAAGAGTGCCAAGGTCGCAGAGGCTCATGCCTGTAATCCCAGCACTTTGGGAGGCGGAGACGGGTGGATCATCTGAGGTTGGGATTTCAAGACGAGCCTGACCAACATGGAGAAAATCTCTACTAAAAATACGAAAATTAGCCGGGCGTGGTGGCAGGTGCCTGTAATCCCAGCTACTGGGGAGGCTGAGGCAGGAGAATCGCTTGAACCCCAGGAGGCAGATGTTGCGGTGAGCCGAGATCGTCCCATTGCACTCCAGCCTGGGCAACAAGAGCAAAACTCCATCTCAAAAAAACAGTGTGCCAAGATTGAGAGACTGAGCTTTAGAGTGATTAAGTTCAATGCCAGAAGGTCACACTGATCTTAACTGAGTATAGTGTTCCCTAAAACAAAGCCCCAAATGACACACACAGCACGAATACAGTGGATCTCAGTTCAGTGGAAGAACATCTCCAAAGAAGGTGTGCCTGGAGGTGGACACAGTGGCTTGCACTTGTAGTCCCAGCTACTCAGGAGGCTAAAGCTGAAGGATTACTTGTATCCAGGGGTTCGAGACCAGCCTGGGCAAAACAGCAAGACCCCTGTCTCTAAAAATAATAATAATAATAAATAGAAGTAAGCCATATTCTCACAGTTCCAGGCCACACAGAAGCACATCCCAGGGTTCCTCTTCAGACCATAGAATGAGTGCATGATTGTCCTGGGATATGGTCTGTGTACAGAACTGCTTGCAAGTCAGAAACCAACTGCCTGCCGGTAATAAGCCAGCCAGCTTGAGAGTAGTCACTTTCCAACTGTACCAGTCAGGATAGGCTAGTTAGGCTGAGATAACAAACAATCCTCAAACTTCAAAGGTGTAAAAGACATCATAGATCCATTTCTTGCCCACTTTACATTTCCAGCATGAATTGGCAAGGGTCTTTGCTCATTGTAATTCTCTATCAGGGGCACAGTTAGCAAAGGCTCCACCCACTATTACTGCCACCATCTCAACATATATACTAGTCCGCCTTTATCCATCAGGGATGTATTCCAAGACCCCCAGTGGATGCCTGAAACTGTGGATTTTACCAAACCCTATACATACTATGTTTTATCCTATACATACATACCTATGATAAAGTTTAGTTTATAAATTAGACACAGCGAGAGATTATCAACAATAGTTAGAGTAAATTCAATATACTATAATAAAAGTTGTATGAATATAGTCTTTCTCTCTTTCAATGTCTTTTTTCTTTTCTTTTTTGCCCTTTTTTTCTTTTCTTTTCTTTTCTTTTTTTTGAGACAGGGTCTCCCTCTGTCACCCAAAGGAAGAGTTACAGTACTTTTTTAGCTCTGCTGTCCACAGACAACTTAAGTGTCAACTGCCCAGTGGCAAGTCAGTGTGACAGCCTTTTGCACCTGCACTCAGGGCACCCGAGCTCTTGTGCGGTGTCCAAGAGGAATGAGGTTGCACAAACGAATTGAATATGGTAAACTTTTATTGCCAATGAAAGTGACTCTTAGAGGGAAAGGGAGCTGAAAAGGGGATGGAGCAGGAAGGTAATCTCCTGAAGTCCAGCCATCTCTGGCCGGATTCATCTCCGAAGTTATACTGTCAAGCTGTTCCCTTGAAGTCAAGCTGCTTCTCTCTGATGTCCAGCTGCTTCTCTCTGTCTCTGCTGGCTGAGCCTGGGGTTTTGATGGGCATGGGATGGTGGGGGGAGAGGGAAGATCATGGACGGTTTTGGAAAAGGCAACATTCAAGTGGAAAAACTGATGTAAGTTCTCACTTTGGGCTGCAGTTTCAGGCTTTTCAGCTTGAGAGCGGGGTCCTTGCAGGGGACCCGCCATCTTCTGCCCAGCATTTCCCTGCTTCCTGTCCCTATCACTGTGTCCCAGCAGAGATCTCTGGCCGGAAGAATGCCCTGTTTTACATTAAAAACCAAGGTCACAATGACCTTCCCTGGGCTCAACCTCTCCTTCTGTTGGTTGTCCCCAGGGGAATGTAATTACGGAGGCAGAGTGACTGATGACAAAGACAGGCGTCTCCTGCTGTCACTTCTGTCCACTTTCTACTGTAAGGAAATTGAGGAGGACCATTACTACCTGGCTCCTGGAGATACTTACTACATCCCTCCTCATGGCTCCTACCAGGTAAGGGGCGGGCAGAGGAGGCCCACCTCTGTCATCTCTATATGGCTACAGGGCTGCAGTATAGCCAATGAGCCCATGGGCCACCTTGGGCTTCCTGAATTGGGTGCATAAGCTATTCCCAATATTCCCAACAGCCTGCAAGAGAGACATAGCTACTCGTTATGAGGGCTTGGTATGTGGTAGACAAAGTATTTCAAAATATAGGATCCATCTGGGTGGAGGAGGGAAGGAGAAGGATGATTAAGATGGAGCCTTGGTAGTGACCAAGATGGACATTGCTAGTGACCAAGACGGACATTGCTCCCTGAAGACAGAGATTCAGAAGGTGGCAAAAGGCAGGAACAGATAAACTGGACAGGCAATGAGAAAAGGAAGATGAAAGCAATAAATCTGATGGATAGGAAAGAGCTTACAGGCTGGGCATGGTGGCTCAGGCCTATAATCCCAACACTTTGAGAGGCTGAGGCAGGTGGATCACTTGAGCTCAAGTTCGAGACCAGCCTGACCAATATATGAAAGCCTGTCTCTACTAAAAATATAAAAATTAGCCAGGTGTGGAGGCACCTGCCTGTAATCCCAGCTACTTGGGAAGCTGAAGGCAGGAGAATTGCTTGAACCTGGGAGGTGGAGGTTGTGGTGAGCTGAGACCACACCACTGTATTCCAGCCTGGGTGACAGAGTAAGATTCAAAAAAAAGAAGAGCTTACTTTTATTGATCACCGGTAGAACAGAAAAACTCTCAAATTGTATGTTTCCTCTACTCTCACACCACAACAACTACCACTATCAACACAGAAGACTTCTGTGAGGAGGCTCCCCCTTCCCCACGCACCAAGCAGTGGTCACCAAGTGGGTGTCCTCTAATTCAATTCTGATACCATCTACCTGTAATAATGTCAGATCCCACAGGTTGAGGGCTCAGTCCCCAGTGCTTTCCCTCACCCTAGACACCAGTCACAAGTCCAAGCCTCCAGAACTTCTGACCAACCAGCTTCACATGGGGGTTCTCACTACTCCCTGTTTAACTGAAATTAATTCAATTAATTTGCTGGAGTGGCTCACAGAACTCAGAGAAACACTTAGGTTTATCTGTTTATTAAAAGTACATTCTAAGTCAGGCGCGATGGCTCGCACCTGTAATCCCAGCACTTTGGGAGGCTGAGATGGGCAAATCACCTGAGGCTGGGAGTTCAAGACCAGCATGACTTAACGTGGAGGAACCCTGTCTCTACTAAAATTACAAAATTAGCCAGGCATAGTGGCATATGGTTGTAATCCCAGCTACTGGCGAGGGTGAGGCAGGAGAATCGCTTGAACCCAAGAGGTGGAGGTTGCAGTGAGCCGAGATCACGTCATTGCACTCCAGCCTGGGTAACAGGAGTGAAACTATCTCAAAAACAAAAAAACAAATAAAAAAACCCCAGAACATCACAAAAGATACAGATGAAGAGATAAATAGGGTGAAGTATGGTGTGGAAGGAGTGGGAGCTTCCATGCCCTCCCTGGGTGTGACACCCTTCAGGAACCCCCACGTGGTCAGCTATCCAGAAGCTCCCCACACCCTGTCCTCTTGGGGTTTGTTTGTTTTGCCCACCTGCAACTGTCTTGATTGTTATACCTCTTGGGTTTTTATGAAAGCTGCATGATGTCCTCTGAGAATAGGGAAGGACCATTTCTCTCTGGGGGGTGTCTTAAGACTCACAATCAGGCCAGGTGCAGTGGCTCATGCCTGTAATCCCAGCACTTTGGGAAGCTGAGGCTGACAGATGGCTTGGGGTCAGGAGTTTGAGACCAGCCTGGCCAGTGTGGTGAAATCTCTACTAAAAATATAAAAATTAGCCAGTGTGATGGCTTGCACTTGTAGTCCCAACTATTCAGGAGGCTAAGGTGGGAAGATCACTTGAGCCCAGGGGGCAGAAGTTGCAGTGAACGGAGATTGCACCACTGCATTCCAGCCTGGGCAGAACAAAAAAAAAAAAAAAAAAAAGACTCATAATCAGGAAGGCAGGTGGGGGAATACCACAACATGCCACATGCCAATGCCCGATTCCTTCTGTCCATGAAAAGAGTCAAGCTCTGTAAAATATTTGAAGAGATTTATTCTGAGCCAAATATGAGTGACCATGGCCCATGACACAGCCCTCAGGAGACTGTGAGAACATGTGCCTCAGGTGGTCGGGGCACAGTTGATTTTACACATTTTAGGGAGACATGAGACATCAATCCAATACATTTAAGATATCCATTGGTTCAGTCCAGAAAGGCAGGACAACTCAAAGTGGAGGCTTGCGAGTTACAGGTAGATTTAAACATTTTCTGATTAGCAATTGGTTAAGGAGTTATTATCAATAGAAAGGAATGCCTGGGTTATGGTAAGAGGTTGTTGGCCGGGCGAGGTGGCTCAAGCCTGTAATCCTAGCACTTTGGGAGTCCAAGGCAGGCAGATCTTGAGGTCAGGAGTTCAAGACCAGCATGACCAACATGGTGAAACCCCATTTCTACTAAAAATACAAAAATTAGCCAGGTGTGGTGGCAGGCACCTGTAATCCCAGCTACTCAGGAGGCTGAGGCAGGAGAATTTCTTGAACCTGGGAGGCGGAGTTTGCAGTCAGCCAAGACTGCACCACTGTACTCCA
>NW_016107400.1:3965576-3966614 GCF_001604975.1 Cebus imitator | reverse complement strand
CGGAGATTGCACCACTGCATTCCAGCCTGGGCAGAGTGAGACACTGTCTCAAAAAAAAAAAAAAAAAAAAAAGATTGTGGAGACCCAAGTTATACCATGCAGATGAAGCCTCCAGGTAGCAGGCTTCAAAGAGTCTAGATTGTAACTGTTTCTTATCAGACTTAAGGTCCTTGTTGATGATAATGCTTGTTGGACATAATGAGGCATGTCTGACCCCCACTTCCCATTATGTCCCGAACCAGTCTTTCAGGTTAAATTTTAGAGTGCCCCGGAAGGAGGAAGTCCATTGAGATGGTTGGAGGGCTTTAGGATTTTACTTTTGGTTTATACGTCGTAGCTACATTTGTCTTTCCATTTACAGATAAGGAAACTGAGGTTTCAGATGACAAGTTCAAGGGTACTTAGCTTTGTTACCAGATCCAGACCCAAAGAGACGGTTCTTGGACCTTGCACAAGAAAGAATTCAGGGCGAGTCGATAGAGTAAAATGGAAGCAAGTTTATTAAGAAAATAAAGAAATAAAGACTAGCTACTTTGGCCGGCTGTGGTGGCTCACACCTGTAATCCCAACACTTTGGGAGGCTGAGGTGGGTGGATCACCTGAGGTCGGGAGTTTGAGACTAGCCTGACCAACATGGAGAAACTCCATCTCTACTAAAAATACAAAATTTGCTGGGTTGGTGGCGTGCACCTGTAACTCAGGAGGTTGAGGCAGGAGAATCACTTGAACCCAGGAGGTGGAGGTTGCAGTGAGCCAAGATCGTACCACTGCACTCCAGCCAGGGTGACAAGAGTGAAACTCTGTCTCAAAAAAAAACAGAAAAAAAAAAAAAAAAAAAAAAAACCCCCCCACAAAAAAAAAAAAAAAAAAAAAAAAAAAAAGACTCATAATCAGGAAGGCAGGTGGGGGAATACCACAACATGCCACATGCCAATGCCCGATTCTTCTGTCCATGAAAAGAGTCAAGCTCTGTAAAATATTTGAAGAGATTTATTCTGAGCCAAATATGAGTGACCATGGCCCATGACACAGCCCTCA
>NW_016107400.1:3946453-3962202 GCF_001604975.1 Cebus imitator | reverse complement strand
AAAAAAAAAAAAAAAAAAAAAAAGAACGGCTACTCGTAGAGCAATGGCCTGGGTTGCTGCTCAACTGATTATACTTGTAGCTATTTCTCGATTATATACGTTAAACAATGGTGGATCATTAATGAGTTTTCTGGGAAGGGGGTGGGCAATTCCCAGAAGCAACAGTTCCTCCCCTTTCTAGACCATATAGGGCAACTTCCCATTGCCAAGGCATCTGTAAACTGTCATAGTGCTGGTGGGAGTGTCTCTTACATGCTAATGCATTATAATTAGTGCGTAATGAGCAGTGAAGACAACTAGAGGTCACTTTCACGGCCATCTTGGTTTTGGGGATATTTGACTGGCTTCTTTACCACAAACTGTTTTATCAGCAAGGTCTTTGTGACCTATATCTTGTGCTGACCTCTTATCTCATCTTGTGTCTTAGAATGCCTTAACCTCCTAAGAATGCAGCCCAGTAGGTCTCAGCCTTATTTTACCCAGCCCCTATACAAGATGGAGTCACTCCGGTTTGAATGCCTCTGACAGTTTGGGATAGAGCTAGGATCCAAACTCAGTTCTGTCTGGGTCCCAAACTGGGCCCACTGGGGGAGTAGAGAGGCAGCCAGGGTGGGCTGAGAGATAATTCAGCCTCATCTGCTTTTATGCCCACTCCCCAGAAAACTGTATGAGGGAGAGGCAGGGATGTGTTCACCCAGGCTCTGTGTGTGTGTGTGTGTGTGTGTGTGTGTGTGTGTGTGTGTGTGTGTGTGTGTCCTGTGCTACTGATACAGTGTGATTCCTGTTGTGTGTGTGTGTGTGGGCGTGTGTGACCTGTGCTACTGATACAGTGTGATTCCTGTTCTTGTTTGGTTCTGCTAAGCCTGGAATCATCTGTGGGATTCTGGGGTTCCTTGTTTATGTCAACTGAAGATTTCTCTTCCAGTCCTATATCGAATATCTCAGGAGCCTCCCCATCACAGCCCACCCGGAAGTGTTTGGCCTCCATGAGAACGCAGACATCACCAAAGACAACCAGGAAACCAACCAGCTGTTAGATGGGGTCCTGCTGACCCTCCCTAGACAGTCAGGAGGGAGTGGCAAGTCCCCTCAGGTAACGGGCTCGGGAAAGGGACTTAATCCCGTTTCTCAGGCAGTTCTCCATCTAGTAGGCACACAGGATTGTAGGATGACCAAGAAGGCGGAGAGTGGGGTCCTGGCAGCCTATTTACATAATGGGTTTTTCTTTTGGGTTTTTTTTTTCTTTTTCTTTTTTTTTTTTCTCTACATTATTTTTTAAACTAACTCTATTTTGTTTAAAATGGAAAAGACTGCAAATCAGAACCATAAATGGAAACTCAATATCATTTCCATAAAGTCACGATAGGCACAAAAATAAAATGAAAGCTGAACAGTTGGTGTGTTTTGGGTTTTGTTTGTTTGTTTTTTGAGACACGATCTGGCTCTGTCACCCAGGCTGGAGTGCAGTGGCGCGATCTTGGCTCACTGCAACCTCCACCTCCGCGTCTCAGGCAATTCTCCTGCCTCAGCCTCCAAAGTAGCTGGGATTACAGGTGTGAACTACCACGCCTGGCTAATTTTTGTATTTTTTGTAGAGATGGGATTTCACCATGTTGTCCAGGATAATCTCAAACTCCTGGGCTCAAGCAATCTGCTCACGTCAGCCTCCCAAAGTGCTGGGATTACAGGTGTGAGCCACCATCCTGGGCCTGAACAGCTGTTAAGTTCTCCTGGATGATGTTGCTGGGCAAAGCTACTGAGCTGAGGCTTTGCTGGCTTCTTATTAGAAAGATATGTGAGTGTCAAAGAATTAGCACTGACTTGAAACTGTGTTTTTGAGAGGAATGAAAAGAGAAAGATGGTCAGAACTTGAAAAGAGGCCAAATGCACTGAATTACACCTGTAGTCCCAGCACTTTGGGAGGCTGAAGCAGGAGGATCACTTGAGGCCAGGAGTTCGAGGCCAGCCTGGGCAACATAGGGAATCTGCATTTCTACCAAAAAAAAAAAAAAAAATTGTTTTAAAGTTAACCAAGGGCTAGGCACAGTGGCTCACACCTGTAATCCTAGCCCTTTGGGAGGCCGAGGAGGGCGGATTGCTTGAGCCAAGGAGTTTGAGACCAGCCTGAGCAACATGGCAAAATCCCATCTATTCAAAAAAAAAAAGAAAAAATTAGCTGGGTTGGGTGGCACGCACCTGTAGTCCCAGCTACTCAGGAAGCTGAGGTGGGAGGATCACTTGAGCCTGGGCTGTAGAGGCTGCAGTGAGCTGAGATCACGCCACTGCACTCCAGCCTGGGCGACAGAGTAAGACCCTGTCTTCTGTTTTTTTTTTTTTTTTTCCACCTGCGTACAGGTGAGCTGAGGCCAAAAAGGGCATCAGCCAAGACCCTGTCTTAAAAAAAGTTAACTGAGTGTGGTGGTGCGTGCCTGTAGTCCCAGCTACAGGCCGGGCTGGGTGGTGTGCACCTGTAATCCCAGCTACTCAGGAAGCTGAGGCGGGAGGACCACTTGAGCCCAGGAGGTCTAGGCTACAGTGAGCTGTGATTGTGCCTTTGCACTCCGACCTGGATGACAGATTGAGACACTATCTCAAAACAACAATAACAACAACAACAATGAAAAAAACCCCAAAACCTGAAAGAGTAACTTTCTCACCATGTGATTCAACATGATTTTTCTGTATCCTGGAAACACCTAGAATCACTGGGTCCCTCTAGCAGTCCCAGTCCACACTTTGTGATGCACTGACACAGGCCACCCTCCTCAGTCTACAAACGGAGAGAGAAACAAATCCTAAGAGAGAGAGAAAGTGACCGGCTTCCAGGCCTTCATAAAATCAAGGACAGAGCCAGAGCCACCTTCTCCTGACTCCACCCCCACTTCCTCTTCCATCCCTTCCTCTCCACCTTCCAAGGTACCTCCTGTTCAACCCCTCCCAACTGTAGAACTTGCTAATTTGCTTTCTTGATTTGGTTCCTAGTGCCATTAAGTATCACTGGTATGAAGGTAATCCAGCCTGGTTGGCATGTCCTGGTGTAGGAGTGGAAATTCCCCTCACAGTGGAAAGAGGGAAAGAAGTATACATCCCAGTGTCCCTCATCCACAGGATGAAAGGATGTCTGTGTCTCCCACACTCAGTTCTTGTTCCTCATGGAGCCTCAAGGCCTGTCCCCTCCCTACTTGGCTAAGCTCAGCATCCTGTGCTTTTCTTGCTCAATGCTGAAGAATGGCCTGCTGCCTTTCAGGTGTCACGGGCACTGAGAAAGGGTCCCGTGGCACCAGGAGCTAATCCTCAGGGACTGAGGCTGTGGGAGATTCTCACCCAAGTGTGACATTGAAAACAAAGGTTCAGTGCTGCTCTGAAGCTACCTGGCCCTCAGGCTCTTGCCTGAAATATCAGGACAGGACTCTTGTTTGTTTGTTTTAAACTTTTAGGCAAGGTCTCCCTCTGTTGCTCAGGCTGGAGTGCAGTGGTGCGATGTCAGCTCACTACAACATCAGCCTCTTGGGTTCAAGCAATTCTCTTGCCTCAGCCTCTCAAATAGCTGGGACCACAGGTGTGTACCACCACGCCCAGCTAATTTTTATATTTTTTTGTAGAGACTGGGTTTCGCTATGTTGCCCAGGCTGATCTCAAACTCCCGGACTCAAGCGATCCACCCACTTCAGCCTCCCAAAATGCTGGGATTACAGAGTAAGCCACTGCCAAGGACAGGACTCTTTATACTTCTGGGCCAAGGGGAGATGTCCTCCCCAAGGCTGGTGGGGGTGATGAATGAGTCCTTTCCCCACCAGAGGCAGAAATGGCTTCTGTTGGAGACTTCTCAGGAAAGTCCCACAGAATACATTTGAAAAGCCAGCTGCTCAGTACATCAAGTTAATCCAGTGCCACAGCCTGTAAAGTTTGCTTCTCATTCACCTCTTCTGCACTTCAAGGAAGTGGTTGAGGAGTTGGCGCAAGACATTCTCTCCAAGCTTCCCAAAGACTTTGACCTGGAAGAGGTCATGAAGCTGTACCCTGTGGTCTATGAGGAATCCATGAACACCGTCCTGAGGCAGGAGCTCATCCGATTCAACAGGTGGGCTGGATGATCTGGCTTGAATCCTGGGAGTTGAAACGGGAGGAGTAGGATCTAACAGGCAGTAGCTGAGATGAATGCTTGATAAGGGGTTGCTATGCAGAGGAAGTGGTTTGCCCCACCCATAATAGGCGTGTGAATAGGGCCATCCCCCACACATGCCGGCCCTGGGTTGAATCATTCCATTGGTTTGTTCCCATTCATTCATGTGACATCTGTAAAGTTAAGCTAAAACCAATATCAAACACAGGCTAATAGTAAAAGCAGTCATTAGAGCCACTTTTTTCTTTTCTGAGTTGAGATCTCTCTCTGTCGCCCAAGTTGGAGTGCAGTGGCGTGATCATGACTCACTGCTTCCTCAAACTCCTGGACTCAAGTAATCCTCCCACCTCAGCCTCCTGAGTAGCTGGGACTATAGCCGTGCACCACCATGCCTGCCTGCCCCGAAGTGTTGGAATTACAGGTCTTAGCCATTGTGCCCAGCCCTATTGCACACTTTGAATGAGAACCATGCATAGTGGTTAGAACCATATTTGGGACTAAAGGCTCAATACAAATGGTTCTAGGCCAGGTGCAGTGGAGTTCGAGGCTGCAGTGAACTATGATTGCACTACTGCTTTTCAGCCTGGACGACAGAGTGAAACTCCATTTCTAGAAAAAAAAAAAAAAAAGGACAATTTAGGTCTCTATTTATTGAATTGGAAAGATGTTTCCAATATGCTAAGAGGGAAAAACAGATTATAGAAAGATAATATAGTATAATCTCATTAAAAATAATTTTTGTTCACATAGAGAAAAATCTGGAAAAATATACATCAATGTTATCTTTAGGTAGCAAGGTAATGAATGATTAATTTTTTCTCAATTAATGGCTGTGCATTAATTGCCTGACCTTTAAAAGGGGGGAAAAGTATAAGGAGACAGGAGTCAGTAGACTTGGGTAGAATGTGGCCACTGGAGAGCCCAGCTCAGCCAGCTCCTCTGTTCTTGCAGGCTGACCAAAGTGGTTCGAAGGAGCCTCATTGATCTTGGCCGAGCCATCAAAGGACAGGTCCTGATGTCCTCAGAGCTGGAGGAAGTCTTCAACAGCATGCTTGTGGGTAAAGTGCCAGCCATGTGGGCGGCCAAGTCCTACCCATCACTGAAGCCCCTGGGGGGCTATGTGGCTGACCTGCTGGCCCGCCTGACCTTCTTCCAGGTACCTGGGAGCCAGGGGTAACGGGGCACTTAGCATGCTCACTTAGGTGGAGAGGACATTCTGAAATGACAGACTAGAGGCAGGGGGAGGAGGGCAGTCAGCCACAGAGCATCCTGGATTGAGCTTCTGAAAATAGTCTTCCCAGAGTAGAGGGCAGGAGGGAAACTTTAAAGTCCTTAAAAAGATGATACTCTATGGAGACAGGAACAGGAACTAGAATAAATGTCACAAACTAGTGGCTCGTGGGATAGATTTGGACAATAATTCTGTCTGGTTTGGCTGCCTGGTAATTTAAAATTTTTTGAACCAGCATATAAACATTGGATTTTTACATGTAAAAATCCAGATGTTTCTACGGCAAAAAATGGAAGACCTGAAACAATGGGCCTGCATTCTCACATGGCAACTATTGCTGGAGATGAGGAGCAGCTGCTCAGTTTAGACAAGGCACATATTCTCTACTGCTACGGTCCCCACCACTCTATTGTAACCCTGATGCCAGCTTGCACCTGGGCTTTTCTTTTTTCTTTCCTTTTTTTTTTTTTTTTTTTTTTTTTTTTTTTTTTTTTTTTTTTGAGATGGAGTTGCACTCTTGTCACCCGGGCTGGAGTACAATGGCGTGATCGCACCTCACTGCAACCTCTGCCTCCCAGGTTCAAGTGATTCTCCTACCCCAGCCTCCAAAGTAGCTGAGCTGGGACTACAGGCACCTACCACCAGCTAATTTTTGTAGTACCTGGGCTTTTCTTAAAGTATTTAATATTTATTTCAAAAATGGGAAGATGAAGTTAACCAAAAGGGTTGCCCATTTCAAGAAAAATAAGAAAAAGGGTGTTTTATATGAGACTCGTTTACATTACTTGCCTTTGAACTATCTTTGATATGTTGGTGATTTTGAATTTTGATTTCTGTGGCTCTCGAGGAATGGATTGACAAGGGGCCTCCTGTGGTATTTTGGATCTCTGGATTCTACTTCACACAGTCTTTTTTGACTGGCGTATCTCAAAATTATGCCCGGAAATATACCATTCCCATTGACCACATTGGATTTGAGTTTGAGGTAAGAGTGCTTTGGGTTAGGCTCACTCAGGGGCTGACCAGAGAAAGCAATGTTGCCAATTTCCTTATGAGTCAAAAAATGTGGATGTGTTAAGAGCCAAATGCTTCTGAGATGGTACATATGAAGTATTTAGCATAATTTACAGTAGCTCCAAAAGCTACTCCGAAAATAATTAGAGGATTCCCAATGCTTTGTCTGTGTGTATACAGAAAGGGAATCTTTCCAGATTCCATCAGAATACAGAGAAAAATGAAGGCACTCTCCCACTTTGTCTGTTCAACGTGGCAGACTCTTTATCTGGAAGAATGTTAATGACCTTACGTAGTCCTTCCCTTGGAGTCAACTTAAAAGAATGGCCAATTATCAGGCATCACCTTGTCATATATAGAGAGTGGAGTAGGTAAGATTGCGTGTTGCAGAGCATTGTAGAATTTTAAATTCTATGGAAAGATCCTTTGAAATCATCTAGTCCAGAGGTCACAAACTGGTTGCCCTATGTCTTAAGTTAGTTTATGAATGAACTTAACCTGATTGGCCTTAGAAGACAATGTTAAGCCAAAAGAAATAAGATAATAAAACACAAAACAAATAAATAAAATAAAATGACTAAGATAAACATTGAAAAAAGATAAAACCATCTTCCTTGACGTTGAAATGATCGTATACCTAGAAATCCGAAGTGATTAAAAACATAGAGTCCTTTACTTGCAGTGGTTCAACTTACAATTTTTTGACTTCATGGTGTGAAATCAATATGCATTCAGTAGAAACTACACTTTGAGTACCCATACAACCATTGTTTTTCACTTTTAGTACAGTATTCAATAAATTACATCAGATACTCAACACCTTACTATAAAATAGATTTTGTGTTAGATGATTCCTGCCCAACTATAGGCTAATGTAAGTGTTCTAAGCACATTTAAGGCAGGCCAGGCTAAGCTATGGCGTTTGGTGTAGGTTAGGTATATTAAATGCAGTTTCAACTTACAATATGTTCAACTTACGATTGGTTTATCAGGACGCAACCCCATTGTAAGTTGAGGAGCATCTGTAGAAGAATTCACAAGGTCACTGAATATTGGTTAAATTTATAAAAATCAGTAGCCTTTTCCTGTTATTGCAATATATACTTTTAGAAATGAGAAAAACATTCCATTCACCATAACAATTTTTTAAAATTACAATTTGAATGATTTTAAATAGAGCTTGTGTTCTCCAGTTTACCTCATCCCCACCCCTCCCTATTCTCCTATACCATGTCCATTTTCTGTAATTACCTAAAGGAGTTTGAGTTTACCACCTCTGAATCTAAACAGTGGTGTGCTGGAGCTCACTCATATCAGCACACCAGGGCCAACTGTTACATTTTCAGGAATTTTGTGAGCTGGTTGTTAAATCATTGGTAGCCTGAAATAAACTATGGTGGAAGTCTTTATACCACAGAAACTAGAAATCAAGGCTTTATTTTCCCCATACACATCTCCAGAACTGTTTACCCAGTCTGTCTCTGAATCTGAATCTAACCCCTCACTTTTAAAATCCAGATCCAGAAAGGGAAGGGATTGTGCAAGTCACTAAGCGAGTTATAGGTAATGTGGCCTCCTAACTCCAACTTCAGTGCATCTCTAGCCCACCACTGGGAAGGGCAGCAAACTGACTAGGAGTCAGGCCTGGCCCATGTATGGCAGGCAGGAATATTATCACAGAAGCCCCACTGTCTTTGGATCCTGGGAGAGGCAGATATTGTAGCCAGGTTGCACTTTGAGTATCAAAAGATTCCAATCTCTTAAAGCTGCCCGTGTTGGAAAATGGCAGGCAATGGAACTCGCAGCTTTTTATTCTTCCAGGTGACCACACAAGAAACAGTGATGGAGAATAACCCTGAAGATGGGGCCTACATAAAAGGGCTCTTCTTGGAAGGTGCTCGTTGGGACAGGAAAACGATGCAGATTGGGGAATCTCTCCCCAAAGTCCTCTATGACCCACTGCCCATCATTTGGCTGAAACCTGGGGAGAGTGCAATGTTTCTGCATCAGAACATTTATGTGTGTCCAGTCTACAAAACAAGTGCCCGGAGAGGAACCCTCTCCACCACTGGCCACTCCACCAACTATGTCCTCTCCATTGAGCTCCCAACAGACATGCCCCAGAAGCACTGGATAAACCGAGGGGTGGCCTCACTGTGCCAGCTGGATAACTGATGGCATTCATCTCAAGACAGAAAATAAAAGGTATTTCATTCCTTTTGTTTTGCTTTGTGTTTTTTGGAGACAGTCTCGCTTTGTTGCCCAGGCTGGAGTGCAGTGGCGTGATCTCGGCTTACTGTACCCTCCGCCTCCCAGGTTCAAGCAATTCTTGTGCCTCTGCCTCCTGAGTAGCTGAGGGATTACAGGCATGCGCCACCAAGCCAGGCTAATTTTTTGTCTTTTTAGTAGAGACAGTGTTTCACCATGTTGCCCAGGCTGGTCTTGAACTCTTGAGCTCAGGCAATTCGCCCGCCTCAGCCTCCCAAAGTGTTGGGATTACAGGCACCACTGCGCCCAGCCAAAAGGCATTTCATTCTTGATGATGGTGGTGGTGATGACGACAACCATTATATTAATGGAGCAATTGCTATGAGCCAGGTATTTCACAGCAACTCTATAAATTACATTATTATTGTTATCCTCATTTTATAGCTGCAGAAACCATGATACAAAGAAGATAAGCAATCTCCCCCAAATCAGATAGCTACTCAAGTAGTATTTGAACAAGGCCTCTCAGAGGTTGACAGAGGCTTGGGCCACTTTTATTGGCTAAGGTCTTTGATATATTTAAAATGGACTCTTTTTGGATGGGAGAGTATATAAGGGCAAAAAATAAAATAAAATGCACTTTTCACAATAATATTAGACGGGAGGCATTATCTCCATTTTACGGAGGCAAATGCAGAGATTTAGAAAAATAACTAGCCCAAAGTTCCACAGCTAGTCAGTGGTAGAACTGGGACACAGTTGCTTCTTTACTAGCCTACACAGATAGGTGGAAATTTCCAGGGGAAATGGGAGGTAAGAGAAGCAGTATGTATTGTATGCCCACTATACGCCATGGTTTGTGCCCAGGACTTTAGATTTCTCACTTGATCCTTTGCAGTGGGAATGACCATCCTCTCCCTTGAAGGTTCGGAGAGATTATCTTCCCTAAAATCGCCCATCTTTTTCACACTGCAAAGCCTGATCTGTGCTGGTCTGGTTCTTGAACCCATGAATTTTTCACGTCACATGCTGCCTTCCTGCCAAGGACTTGGCTCTGTTTTGATGTAGATCTATGTCCAAGAAATTTCAATCACTTGTTTCTCCCCAGGGCCAGCTGGAAGAGAATCTTGAGGGAGATAAAAATCAAATTCTTGATGTATTACTTCTTTGCTAACTCTCTCATGTAGCCTTTTGGCACTAAGTGGCTTATTTCAGAGTACTGCCTTGGTCACTTTTTACTTGAGCAAAGACATGAGACTGTTTGGGGGTCTTTACATATCTGGCCTTGGCTTCTCTGCCTCTTCACTAGAAGAAGTGTTTTGAATGAGGGTCTTTGATTTTAAAAAAATTGTTTTTGAGACAGAGTCTCATACTCTTACCTAGGTTGGAGTGCAGTGGAAAATTTTGGCTCACTACAACCTCCACCTCCCAGATTCAAGCCATTCTCCTGCCTCAGCCTCCCATGTAGCTGGGATTACAGGCACCTGCCACCATGCCTGGCTAATTTTTATATTTTTAGTATTGATGGGGTTTCACCATGTTGGCCAGGATGGTCTCAAACTCCTGACCTCAAGTGATCCACACTCCTTGGCCTCCCAAAGTGCTGAGATTATAGGTGTGAGCCACTGCGCCCAGCCAATAGCTATTTTTTCAAGAAAGAAATACAAATTTTTCCAATGGGGAAAAAATCAAAATGAACAGATAACTGGAACTACCCTATTGTTCCCAATAATATTGTTAGTCATTTTGGATAGAAGGATGGTCAGGATGTGAAATCCCTGAATCTCGGACTGGTAGGTAAGTTGTACCACAAGCTGTAAAGGAGCTGTCAGTGAGGGGGTTGCTAAGAGAACAACTGAATTTTAATTATAGTTATCTAACCACAGCTTCTGCAACAAAAAGCTGAGGGAGGCAGGGACTGGTCTCATTCCTCAGGGGTCAAGGGACAGAATGTTTTCATATGATGGATTAAATTTTTGTAATTTAAAAAATGTTCTCCACTTTGAAAAGAAAGACTGCCTGAAATTTGAGGTCATTTTCTATTGGGGCCAATGTGGTAGTTAATGTCTCCTCCTGTGAAAGAGCAATATGTTCCTCAGAAATCATGTTGAGTTTGAGGCTGGAGTCCTGGGGAAGAGATGGCCAGAGATCAGCTTAGTGAAAAGCTGCAGGCCCTGCCTATAAATAGCTCAGCAGATGACATCAGACAAGGCTTGTCACCAAGCTAGCCCTTGTTCTTTAAAAATCTAGCTCCTGGGGGCCAGGTGCAGTGGCTCACGCCTGTAATCCCAGCACTTTGGGAGGCCAAGGCAGATGAAATCACCTGAGGTCAGGAGTTGGGAGACTAGCCTGGCTAACATGGTGAAACCCCATCGCTACTAAAAATGCAAAAATTAGCTGGGTGTTGCGGTGGGCACCTGTAATCCTAGCTACTCAGAAGGCTGAGGCATGGGAATGGCTTGAATCCAGGAGGCGGAGGTTGCAGTGAGCTGAGATCGTGCCATTGCATTCCAGCCTGGGTGATAAGAGTGAAACTGTCTAAAAAAAAAAAAAAATCTAGCTCTTGGGTAAACAGTTATGTTCAGTCCTTATCAGTGTTGGGAGATAATTACACTGAAGGTGGGGATGTAGGGAAGATAGGTTATACCTTCGAGAGACCCAAGATGGGGATTTTGTAGTTTTGGAGAGAAGGTGGGGAAAATGCTGTTAAGAACAGAACACAGGTTACATGGAAGGTTTGAGAGTAAACAGACAATTATGCTTTCGTGTAACAGTATATGCATGTTTGCAAAGGGGCTAGGCACGTAAAATTCAGGTTAAGGCATATGATAGATGTTCAAAGGCTTGCTAGCAATGAGATGGACTTCCATCATGGGTGAAAACTTTTTGTTTGGTCTTGTTTGTTTTTTTGAGACGGAGTTTCACTCTTGTTGCCCAGGCTAGAGTGCAGTGGCATGATCCCCACTCACTGCAACCTCTACTCCTGGGTTCAAGCAATTCTCCTGCCCCAGCCTCCTGAGTATCTGGGATTACAGGTACCAGCCACCATGCCTGGCTAATTTTTTAATTTTTAGTAGAGATGGGGTTTCAACATGTTCGCCAGGCTGGCTCAAACTTCTGATCTTAGGTGATCCATCCAACTTGACCTCCCAAAGTGCTGGGATTATAGGCATGGGCCACTGAACTCGGCTGTGAAGAATATTTTAAAGGCATGTTCAGTAGAGAAAATTAAGGGTTTGGCCAAGCAGCCCTTTTTAAAAAGATTAATATGGGTAGAAGGAAGCCAGGTTTTATTCATCAAGACAATGGGAAAATAACCCCAAAGGCATTTCAGAGATCTCTGAGGCAAGCTAGGACCTCGAGGGCAATGTTTTCAGAGAGGGGGAGATGAGGACTCCCTCCCCAAATTACAAGCTCAGCTGCCCTAGCCATGGCTCAAGTGATCCTACCTGCCCACGGGCTTGACCTGTCAGTCCACAAAGTATAAGCTGTAGATCGGTTTTATACACACACACACACAGACACACACACACACATCAAATTGCACCCTATAAATATGTACAATTGCACCCTATAAATATGTACTAGATATGTATTGAAACATCAAATGGCATCCTATAAATATGTACAATTATAATGTACAGTTTGTCCCATTTCTATTTAGATACAATGTGTCAATTAAAAAGATAATTAAAAAGAAAGTACAAGCCGTGAACCTAGGCAGCATCCATGTGATTCCAATTCTATAGGTGCACAGAACACCTAGATCTCCAAGGATGTTGTAGACAGTCTGGGGACCCAGGAAGAGATTTGTCACAGGGGCAGGGCCATTGCAAAGAGTTCTCACTAGGGAAATGCCTAGTGGAGTCATGAGAGTGGGGCAGTTCTTGAGGCCACAAACTGTGAGGCCTCCAGTGTGCAACTCCAGCCTGGGAAAGCTGCAGGCATGATTCCAGCCCATGAGAGATGCTGGGTAGACTCAGCCCAGTTGCCTGAGGCATTGGGGGCTCAATTCCCACTCCAGTTGTGCCCAGGGTGTGGGACATGCAATCAACGAGGATTACTCTATCTTTTTTTTTTTGAGATGGTCTTGCTCTGTTGCCAGGCTGGAGTGCAGTGGCGTGATCTTGGCTTACTGCAACCTCCACCTCCTGGGTTCAAGTGATTCTCCTGCCTCGGCCTAACAAATAGCTGGGACTACAGGCGTGTGCCACCACGCCCAGCTAATTTTCGTATTCTTAGTAGAGAGTGTTTCACCATATTGACCAAGATGGTCTCTATCTTTTGACCTCATGATCCACCCACCTCAGCTTCTCAAAGTGCTGGGATTACAGGTGTAAGCCACTCTGCCCTGCCTGTCTTAAGATTTAATATTGTTTTCCCTCTTGGGTTTTAGAATCACTTGGGACCAGTTATCTTTCTTCTTCCCCATTTCTTCCTTTTGGAATGGGAATGTCTATTTGATGCAATTGTATCCTGGAAGCAGATAAAACAGGCTCACAGCTGGAGGCAAATTTACTTCAGGAAGAATTGTGCCTGGGTCCTCACCCGTATCTGATTTAGATGAGTCTGGAATTTGGGCTTTTGAGTTGATACTGAAACAAGTTGAAACTTTTGGGCTACTGGGATAGAATGAATGTATTTTGCATGGGAGAACGACATGAATTTTGGGGGCCAGGGACAGAATGTTGATTTGAATGTGTCCCCTGAAGTTCATGTGTTGGAAACTTAATCCCCAATGTAACAGTGTTGAAAAGTGAGACTTTTAAGAGAAGATTAGGTCATAAGAGCTCTGACCTCATGAATGAATTCATGTCATTATGGTGGATATACATTCATTATCATGACAGTAGGTTTGTTATAAAAGTAAATTTGGTCAACCTCACACTCTCACCATGTGATGCCTTCTCCCAGGTAATGACACAGCAAGAAGGTTCTCACCAGGTGCAGACCCCTTGACCTTGTAGTTCCTGGCCTCCATCACTGTTAAGAAATAAATCTCTGTTCTTTTATAAAGTACCTAGTGTTAGATAGTCCATTATAGCATATATGTTATATATGCATATACTATTATATATGCATATACTAGTTAAATATGCATATACTATTACCCCACTGATACAGCATCATTTGTTCTCTATGTCACTGCCAAGCCCCATGATAGTTACCTTAAGTGTGAAAACATGTGCTCCTCCTCATAGGAGTAGGTTCTAACTGTTGCTTCTGAGAGTCAGGAATCCATTTTGGAAAAAAAATAGACAAAAATTGACAATGCTTTGTGTTTATTGGTGATGCCCGTCTTCTTTGAAGATTAAGAAATAACACTGATGTACAAATGACTCACTATGTGACCCTCACCTGTCTCTACCCTCGAAGGGCTGTAATAAATCCCTTATATTTTCCAGTCTATTTGTCCCATTTCTGTTTAGACATAGTTTGAAAGCTGGCTTGGATGTTGTACTTTTCAATTATGTTAATGTAAAATACTCGTAATGAATGCAATATGAGTTTAAAGTGAGATTTTCAGATCCTATAAGTGCATCCTAAGTGATGACAGGCTTTAAGATAAGGAATATATGCATTTAGTTAAGGCAGAAAGAAATCTCACAAAATTTCCTTGAAAAACCATGGTCAATCCAATGATGCACTTTTTATGACGAGTTTATCTAGAAATTGGAAGGGTTAAAAGACAACAAAAAACACACACGAAAAACCTCACTTTTAAGTAAATCTGTAACTTGAAAAAAAAGCCTAAGAATTTTCTGAGAGTAGTACCTAGTTTTATAGTAGCCCACAGTAACTTCCAGTGACTGAAAAATTTCTTTGCATTAGCTCACATGTGTGGTGAACGGCATTCCCATGAAAAGCTCTTGCACCCTTCTGCCTTCTTCCCACAGGCCTTGTCTTGTTTCCAAAGGTGATTGTAGTGAGGATGAAAAGTCCATACCCTCTAGGGATAATGCCATCCACTCAGGAAGAAAGACGCTGAGAAATTCTAGGGATATCCTAAGTGCACATGATGAGGTGAGAATCAATTGTAGAAGTTTTAAGAAGACATTTGAATTTTTGCCCCTAATCAAGAAGTATTTTGGGCCGGGTGCGGTGGCTCACGCCTGTAATCCAAGCAATTTGGAGGCCAAGGCGGGTGGATCACCTGAGGTCGGGAGTTCAAGACCAGCCTGACCAACATGGTGAAACCCCATCTTTTTATTTAAAAAAAAAAAAAAAAAAAAAAGTATTTTGCCATCTGGTTTACATTCAAGAACTAGTTGGCTCATCATTCCCAGAAATAAACTTTCTTCTAGATTAGGAAACTTCATCATGAGATCTGAGATATACTGGTTTGGAGAGTTTCCTCAGTTTCTCCTGGCTTCGAAGTCCCCGGCCTCGGAGTGGGGTGAGGCCCATTGGAGGCAGATGAATCTGAATAATAACAATAATATGAAGAATCATACTCATAATCATTGCAGCAGCTCCTATTCACTGAGGATCTACTCAGAAAGTACTATACCCTCTGCTAACTGCTATATCTACATTGATTCATTAATCTTTACACATATTAATTCGTAATAACCTCATAAGGGATTATTATTCTAATACCGATAAGGAAATGAAACCTCAGAGAAGTTAAATAACTTGCTTAAGGTTATATATTAAGAAGGGAAGCCAGAATTTGAACCCAGATCTGTCAGATTCCAGAGCTTGTGCACTTTGCTATATTGACCACATAGAGGAGAAAAAATGAGCATGGATCACCTAACAAGTTGAGAATCCAAAGAAGGGGAGAAAAGTTTGTGTATACAGAGATGTTCCGTGCATAGTGGAAAGCTGGGATTAAACTAAATGCCTACCAATAGAGGGGCTGGTTAAATTATGGCTGGGATGGTTAAATTATGGCTGGGATGGTTAATTTTTCTTTTTTTTTTTTTAAGACACAGTTTCACTCTGTCACCCAGGGTGCAGTGCAGTGGCATGACCTCAGAATCACAGATTTAAGTCATTCTTGTGCCTCAGTCTTCTGAGTAGCTGGGATTACAGATGCCCATCACCACATCCAGCTAATTTTTATATTTTGTATTTTTTTTTTGAGACGGAGTTTTGCCCTTGTTGCCCAGGCTGGAGTGCAGTGGCACGATCTCAGCTAACTGCAACCTCCGCCTCTTGGGTTCAAGT
>NW_016107400.1:3936667-3945008 GCF_001604975.1 Cebus imitator | reverse complement strand
TGTAAAATAAGTAGACAGTAAAACATTATATCCAGAATCCTACATATGTAAAGAAAAAATGTAGGTACATGAGTATAGAAAAAAAGACTAAATGGGTATACTACCAAACTAATTAGGTTGAGCCGCTACAATATAAAATCGCTGTTTTTGTAGGTAAAAGGATTGAACATTGGCAATTTTCCATTTAACAGTTAAAGTGGTCACCTTCTATACAAATAATTTTTTAAGAATTTTGGGCTGGGTGCAGTAGCTCACGCCTGCAATATTAGCACTTTTGGAGGTCAGGGCGGGCAGATTGCCTAATCTCAGGAGTTGAAGACTAGCCTGAGCAACATGGTGAAACCCCATCTCTATTAAAATACAAAAAATCAGCTGAGTACAGTGGCACAGGACTGTAGACCCACCTACTCGGGAGGTTGAGGCATGAGGATCACTTGAACCCGGAAGGCGGAGGTTGCAGTGAGCGGAGATCGTGCTGCACTCCAGCCTGGGTGACAGAGTAAGACTATCTCCAAACAACCAAACAAACAAAAAGGAATTTTGGCCAGGCACGGTGGCTCATGCTTGTAATCTCAGAGCTTTGGGAGGCTGAGGTGAGCCCAGGAGTTCAACACCAGCCTGGGCAACACAGTGAGATCCCATCTCTACAAAAAATGAAAACATTAACTGGGTGTGGTGGCACAAGCTTGTAGTCCCAGCTACTTGGGGAACTGAGGTGGGAGAATTGCTTTGGCCTGAGAATTCAAGGCTGCAGTGAGCCATGACTGCACCACGGCACCCATCCTGGGTGACAGAGAGAGACATTTAGTCTCCATAAATAAATAAATTTAAAATTTTAAAATTTATTTTGTTGTTTTAAATTTATGGTTTGAAAGAATTTGAGAAAGAAAAACATAAATTTATATATATTTATCATTCTAAATTCATATAAATTTGAAAATTAGTTTCTTGATAGACATTCTGAATGTATTAAATTTATTTATATAAATTTATTTTATTATTTTAAATTTATATATATTATTTATTTATTTATTTATTTAATTTATTTTTTGAGACAGGGTCTTGCTCTGTCACCCAGGCTGGAGTCCAGTGGTACAATCATGGGTCACTGCCGCCTCAACCCCCTGGACTGAAGCAATTCTCCCACCTCAGTCCCTCAAGTAGCTGGGACTACAGGAGTGTGTCCCTATGCCCAGCTAATTTTTAAATTTTGTGTAGCAATGGGGTCTCACTGTGTTGCCCAGGCTGGTTTCAAATTCCTGGGCTCAAGTGATCCTCCTGCCTTGGCCTCCCAAAGTGCTAGGATTACAAGCATATGCTACAGTGCCTAGCCTAGGTGAGAATTTTTGACCATTTTTACTTTCTACTTTATGCATTCCTTTCATGTTTGAACTTTCTTCATTTTTTTTTTAAGTAATGAGTTTAAGCAATGAACTTTATTCTTTTAGTAACAATAAACCTGCCTTTTATAATTAAAAAACTACATTTCCATAAAAAAGATGAAAATGAAATAAGAAAAGCTCTATAGTGTGAGCTGGTTTTCCCTTCCATATGTGGAAGGCTGTGTAAGTAGGAGACGTCATGCATTCATTGACATTTTACTTTGTTGTGATGGCTGGCAGCATGCAAGGATAGCTTATTTCCAACATGCTTCCCACAGCAGCTCTAGGCTTCTCAGCAAGCACTTGCCCTCTTGTTATACATTCTTGGAAACAACTGTGTTGATGAGGGTAAGTACCCACCACCTGTTTAATCAGAGTCACACTTACTGGCCTTGGATAAGGAATCTTGTAATGCAGTCCAATTTCAATCCTGGCTGTGCATTCATCTATACACTGTTTAATTAGGTCTGTGTCCGTGAGCTATTTAAAAAGGAAAAAGAAATGAGGCTGTTAGCATATTTCTAACGGTACACAGAGTATAGGTATACATTTTCTCAAACTTTTTCAGTTCACTGGCCAGTAAATTAAATGTTGCTAATTTGGAAAATCAAAAGCAATTTAATATTAAAGCTTACCATAAACTTTTTGAATCGTTAAAGAAGGTAATATGTACACATGGTAAAGATAACTCAAATAATAAAAAGGATATAACATAAAAGCTATGCTTCCCTCTTACTCTTCTCTTCCAGTTCCTCATCTCAAGATAACAATCAGCAGTTTCTCATGTGTTCTTGTGGGGGTATTCTATGTATATATGAAAATGCACATGTATATAGAAGCTTATTATTTTTCTCATGCAAACAATAGCTCCCTTTGTTCTGAACCTTTTCTTTTTCATTAACATAACTTGAAGTTCCCTCTATTTCCATCTATAGAGCTGCCCCTTCTTTTTAACTGCTACACAAAATTCCAACAGAAGGCTTTATTATAATTTAACCAATCTCCTACCCATGGATACTGATTTCCAACTTTTTTGCTATTATAAGTGATTCTGCTATGGATCCCTCTAAAATTATTTTGCTCCCATGCATATGAATCTAAAAGATGAATTCCTAGAGAGAACTGCTAGGAAAAAGGGGATAGGTTCATGCATTTTTAAGTCTCATGGATATTCCCAAATTACCAATTTGTATTCCTACCAACAATCTATAAATTATATTCCCACCAACACTGACTGAGTGCTTCTTCACACCCTCTTTATGTTAATTAAACTTTAAAGTTACCCAATGGTTTCTGCAAGTGCTGTCCTGAAACCCCTGGAGTAAGACACTGGAGAATGATCTACCCCTCTTAAACTGTCAACTGCCTTGCTCATTAGTAAGGGGAACAAAGGGCTTTTGAAATTCCAAAATAGTCAAATCATGGTATAATCTACTTTCAATTAAAGGAATAAGAAATTCATTCTGAAAAACAGCCAAGTAGGAAAAAGGGAGAAACTCTTTCATTCTGAGGAAGGAAATGAATCAAGACGCGGCTGTGCTGGGAGTTTGCAAGCCGACCTCAAAGGAGAGCTAGGATTGCATCAGCACCAGATAACACCCACAGCAAAGTCTGGGTCTATGTGGCTTGGAAATTTCAAGGGCATTCCTGTCCTATGGCACCTCTTGGAGCAGAGATGAAGAGTTCCAGGAACAGCAATGCAGAGAACCACAGCTGAGTCCCTTGCGGCAGAGGCCCAACTTTCTGACCTCTGTGCTTCTCAGAAGCCATTGATTTGCTGTCTGTGTTGGAAAAGATTTCCACATTCTCATTTGCCCACTGAGATTCAGAGCAGTTCACAGGATACCTCTGGATTATTAAACTCTCAGAACAATCAAAGTTACAAGAAACTCCTTACGTCTGCATGAGGAAGAAAGAGAAAGCCTTTGACAAAGATATTAGTTAAGGGGGTTGGGGCTTCTGGGACTTCAGCTGTCTATCTGAACAAGCCGGGGCTAGCATACTCCAAATTCAGTCATTCACGGGCTGGCTGCATGATTCTGCCATATCCACATACTACATATACTAATGTTAAAATTTTTCATTAAATGAACTCTCTCTTAAGCAATAGTATTTGTGAAAGTGTGGTCTAATATTCTCTTTCCTTTCTAACACGTGCTAAAGCAAGTACATATCTTAAAATTAAAAACCCATGTACCTCTTCTGCCTACTCCCAAATAATCTCATGTACTGTCTGTGACACATACACCTCCCTCTGGCCCACCCCTCAAGCCAATCCAGGCCAAGGCAAAGGAAGGGTTATTGCAATAACTGAAAAACCAAAGTCTGAGTAGTTTCCAGATGAGTGTGCATGCAAAGGTTTATTGGGCATGTACTAGGCCCAACACCACAGGCTGGACAGTGCCTTAACTATCCAAGTTATTACCTAGGCAGAACAACTCTGATACTTGAAGCTACAGAAAAGGCACAGTGGTATATAATCAATGGATGCAGTGACTGCTACAGACAGCTATTGGAATTCAGAACAGGTGGCCATCATGGGATTGAGGGGGGTAGCAAAGAAATTGAAGATTTCCTAGAGGAGTTCAGTTGAATTAAAGTATTTACAGCTGCTCATTCATTTAGTGACATCACAATGAGGTCCTTTGGGATATACTAGAAAAGTATAAGACCTTGTTTATATGTTCAAAAAACTGATAATCTGGTTGGGAAAACTATGGCAACATAAAGAAGAAAAAGGAGAATATAAACAGCTACTTAGGGATCTCCAAACCTTTTGATCACCTACTCTTTTTATTATTATTATTTTTTGAGACAGAGTCTTGCTTTGTTGCCCAGGCTGGAGTGCAGTGGTATGATCTTGGCTCACTGTAACCTCTGCCTCCTGGGTTCAAGTAATTCTCGTGCCTCAGCCTCCCGAGTAGCTGGAACTACAGGCATGCACCACCATGCCCAGCTAATTTTTGTACTTTTAGTAGAAATGGGATTTCACCATGTTGGCCAGGCTGGTCTTGAACTCCTAACCTTAAGTGATCCACCTACCTTGTCTTCCCAAAGCGCAGGGATTACAAGCGTGAGCCACTATGCCTGGCTGATCACCTACTCTTTTTTTTGCTTTGAGATGGGGTCTCGTTCTGTCACCCAAGCTGGAGTGTAGTGGCGTGATCTCAGCTCACTGCAACCTCTGCCTCCTGGGTTCAAGCAATTCTCCTGCCTCAGTCTCCTGAGTAGCTAAGACTACAGGCTTGTGCCACTGCACCTGGCTAATTTTTGTATTTTTAGTAGAGATGGGGTTTCACCATGTTGCCCAGGCTGGTTTTGCACTCCTGACCTTGAGTGATCCACTCACCTTGGCCTCCCGAAGTGCTGGGATTACAGACATGAGCCAGTGTGCCCAGCCCACCTACTCTTTTCATTAAAAAAATTTCTGAGTCCACAGCCCCCATATATGTATTTATATTAATTTATAAATTTAGTAGTTTATAAATTATATATATGTACAAACAAGTTCATTGTAACTATGTACCAGATGGACTTTTTACAAAGATGAAAGGAAAGAATAAATAGAAATAGCAATTGTATTTTATTCCCATTTTAAGGAATTCATGCGGTACATATACTCTGGTTTGGCAAGCATGGCCTATGCTAAGAGCAGAAAAAGTTTGGGGAAGCTAAGTTTGGAGGAAGGTTAGAAGGATAGAGAGAAACTTCATAAGTAAGTCAGCCTTGAAAGGCTAGAGGCATCACGGATTCAGAGAAGGGAAAGTTGCTGCCGATTAGACGGGTTTCTTTGGTAGCACTTTTTATTTTTTTGAGATGGAGTCTCACTCTGTTGCCCAGGCTGGAGTGGAGTGGTGTTATCTCGGTTCACTGCAACCTCTGCCTTCCGGGTTCAAGCGATTCTGCCTCAGCCTCCTGAGTAGCTGGGACTATAGGTGCATGCCACCATGCCTGGCTAATTTTTATATTTTTAGTAGAGACAGAGTTTTACCATGTTGGTCAGGCTAGTCTGGAATTCCTGACCTTGGGCCTTCCAAAGTGCTGGGATTTCAGGTGTGAGCCACCATGCCTGGCTTTTTTTTTTTTTTTTTAAGAGACAGGGACTTGCTATGTTGCCCAGGTTGGTCTTGAACTCCTGGGCTCAACTGATCCTCCAGCGTTGGCCTCCCAAAGTGGTAGGATTACAGGTGTGAGCCACCATGCCCAGTCTTTGTAGCACTTTTCTCAACTGTAATTTTATATTTCTTTCCATTTAACTCAAATGCCGTTGACAGCTCTGCCTTGGTTTGGCTCATGTTTGTCCTCAACACCTAGTCTTGTGTTTGGCACACAGTGGGCAATCGGATATTTGTTGAGTGAGGAATGAGAACAAAAAGTGGCAGAGTGGTGACAGGAGCTGTGACACCAATGGGCCAGTGGGGAAGGGCAGGCATTCCTGTAGAAAGATGACCCTGCTTTGGACCATTATGCTCTGGTAAGGTCCTTCAGGTGGCCAGGCATAGACCAAGGCTGAGGATTCAGATGTGATAGCTTAAATCACAAGGTGGCTGCATGTTGCACAGGCCTCAGCACAGAGGTTCGACCTTGAGAGGACCCCTGCAGCTGGCAGGAGGGCGTGTGATGACAGGGCCGAAGACAGGGAGTCAGAGGTCAGGGAAGGAAAAGTGGTGAGGGTAGATCGTTAGGAGGTTTCATGAGGGGAGCAGTGACAGCGCTGAATCTATTAGGTCAGTGAGGAGGTGGAAGAGAAGTCAGGCATGAAAGCCTCTTTCCACGCTTAGCGCCAGGTGGTCTTCCCTGAACCTAACAGCTAATGCTTTAGCGCTCGTGGGGGTGGGTCCAGTCTGGCTCCCTGCTGTCTGGGTGTGCATTTCCCTTAAACCAGCTAATGGAGACACTATTTTACCCAATTTTGTGGTCCCAAAGGGCAACCTCACTCTGCTAACCAAAGAGGCTTGAGTTCAAAGCTGTTATGAAGGAAACCCTGTGTCTTAATCCTATTCTCTTCCTTCTAAATGGCTTTATATTTAGAGGCTTTGAATAGTTTATGAATTGAAAAAAAATAAAAAAACAAAAAACCACTTCCCCACACACCTCCTATGGGAGTGGCCAGCAATGGGTACAGTATCGGGACTGGCTCCTCCTCTGAAAACTCTCATTGGCCTGACACATGTCACCTGGCTCATAGGGTCTTCTGAGCACAGTGAGCCACTTACTGGCTGGTTTGAGACCTGGAAGAAGTGAAGAGAGAAACACAGCCTTCGCAGTGGTCAGGTGAGCTAGCCAAGCTGTGCACTGGCCCCTTCCTGCCCCACGTTCTGCCACCAAGACTGTGTGGCTCAGCCCTCTCAATTAAGGACCGAAAAGAAATAAACAAATATCATAAGGAACTCCTCTCCTCTGTGCAATCTCCCAGTGGGGTCTACTTACATTTTTGTTTTTCCGGAACAGCGTTCTGGCTTCATTTAGTATGTACTGTTTTTCTCTGATGGTGTCTTCCATCTGCCCTGATGTCGCCTGCCATTTCCTTGCAAGCCTGAAAATGCTGCGGTAGAGGCCAAGGACTTCTTGTCGTGTTGCCGTTGTCATCTTCAGACTCACCAAAATAAAAAAGGGAAAATCTGCATAAAAATGTAGTTTGACAGGAGGCAGCCAGGCAGATGTACAGTTTTTTAATCAAGACCTTTAATTAGTCTAGAAATAATTGGTCTTTCTCAACAGATCTGTTGGGTAGCACTGCTGCAACCGTGTAATAGAAACACAGTATCTCTCAATCGGCTTAGTAATTCATCCACAGGTTGAAGGTTGCTCAACTACACTGTTTGCCATGGCAAAACCAAAACTCATACTTACTATTCTTTAAACCGGTCCAGTAAAATTATATTACTCACCCGAATGCCTAGGAGAAGGCATATTTTGGACAATGGAATTTAATCCATTGGTTACAAATTCAAGTGCCTCTGCAGCCTGGCAGGTAATATAAATGAAAGGACCTGCTTCGATGGGGACAGTGGCCACCTGGACCAGACATGCCCCCTTGAAACGGAACAGTTGCTATTCAGCTCCAGCCAGCAGCTGCCATGTAGAAAGAAGTGCCTAGGAATGCCAGATTTCCTGATAGCTTAAAAATAGGTGGCAATCCAGAGTTTTAAAATATGACATCTCAAAAAAACACACTAAGTCATTATTTTTGAAAATGTGAGGCTGGGTATGGTGGCTGACACCTGTAATCCTAGCACTTTGGGAGACTGAGACGGGAGAATTACATGACCTCAGGAGTTCGAGACCAGCCTGGGCAACATGGTGAAACCCTGTCTCTACTAAAATACAAAAAAAAATTAGTCAGGTGTGGCAGGGTGTGCCTATAGTCCCAGCTACTTGGGAGGCTGAGGCAGGAGATTGCTTGAACCCTGGAGGCAGAGGTTGCAGTGAGGCAAGATCGTGCCATTGCACTCCAGCCTGGGTGACAGAGTTTTTTTCTTTTTTTTCCAAAAAGAAAAAAACAAAATAAAGTGTGAGGACTGTAAAGGCCAAACAAAATGAGTCTATAGGCTCAGTTCCACCCAGAGGTTGTCAGGTTGCAACCTCTCTTTTAGTTTGTCGTAACCTTTTTGGAAACATTTTTCAAAATTGTTGGTCTATTTTTTTGTCCAGTAAGTATAATTAAAAGTCTTTCTGGGCTGGGGGTGTTGGCTTACACCTGTAATCCCAACACTTTGGGAAGCTGAGTTGGGTGGATCACCTGAGGTCAGGAGTTTGAGACCAGCCTGGTCAACATGGTGAAACCCCATCTCTACTAAAAATACAAAAGTTAGCTGAGCATGGTGGCAGGCGCCTGTAATCCCAGCTACTGGGGAGGCTGAGGCAGGAGAATCGTTTGAACCTGGGAGGTAGAGGTTATAGTGAGCTGAGATCGCATCACTGCACTCCAGCCTGGGCAACAGTGACATTGTCTCAAA
>NW_016107400.1:3934726-3936647 GCF_001604975.1 Cebus imitator | reverse complement strand
AAAAAAAAAAAAAAAAAAAAAAAAAAAAAAAAAAAAAAAAAGAAAAAAAAGAAGGAAAACAAAAGCAAAGATATTGGGACCAATATAATAGACATATTGTTATAACAGACCTTAAAGAATAAATTATGTATACAGTAGAAACCCGACTGTGCCCCTTCCAAACCATATTCCCCTTCTTCTTCTCCTAGAAGGAATCACCATCCTGAATTTGTTATTGTGCATATCTTTACATGTAACATTTATAGTATTGCTTTGCAAGTTTATTTATTTATTTTATTACTATTATTATTTAAGACCGAGTTTCACTCTTGTTGAAACTCCACGATGGAGTGCCATAGCACAATCTCGGCTCACTGCAACCTCCGCCTCCTGGGTTCAAACGATTCTCGTGACTCAGCCTCCCAAGTAGCTGGGATTACAGGTGCGTACCACCACACCCAGCTAATTTTGTGTTTTTAGTAGAGACGGGTTTCACCATGTTGGTCAGGCTGATCTCAAACTCCTCACCTCAGGTGATCCACCCGCCTCAGCCTCCCAAAGTGCTGGGATTAAAGGTGTAAGCCAGCATACCCCGCCTGCTTTGCAAGTTTAAAAAAGTTTATAGGTAAGTTCTGCAATTTGCTTTATTTGCCCATAACATTCATAAGATTCATCTACGTTGTTACACATGGCCCTAGTTCATATATTCTCACTGCTGCAATTCAGCCTGCTGTATGAAGATATCCCAATGTACTGTCTATTTTGCTGATAAATATTAGGTGTTTCCTTTTTAAAAAAATTATTTAAGGCCACATGCAGTGGCTCATGCCTGTAATCCCAGCACTTTGGGAGGCTAGGGCAGGCAGATCACTTAAGCTCCGGAGTTTGAGACCCAGTTGGGTAACATGGTTTTTACAAAACATTCATTTTGTAAAAAATCAGCCAGGCGTGATGGCACATGCCTGTAGTCCCAGCTACTTGGGAGGCTGAGGTGGGAGGATCGTATGAGCCTGGGAGACTGAGGCTGCAGTAAGCTGAGATTGTACTACAGGCCAAGACTGAGCCCCTGCACTACAGCCTGGGTGACAGAGTGAGACCCCCATCTCAAAAACAAATAAACAAACAAAAAACCCAACAACTTATTTAAAAACTTCAGGCTGGCCCCAGTGGCTTATTCGTATAAGCCCAGTACTTAGGGAGGCTGAGATGGAAGGCTCACTAGAGGCCAGGAGTCTTGAGACCATCCTGGGCAATATAAAGAGCCCCTATCTCTATAAAAATGGGAAAAAAAATCTCAGACCCCACTTTTAAAAAATAACTATTTACAATATTAATAACTAAATAACCAAAATAAATTCAGGGACGCTAGGAAAAAAAAAAAAGTCCACTACTGGAAGATTCTGATTAGTCATGAGTTAGAATAATGAATATTGTACTGCCTGGAACCAGAAGACAGGCTGGGACGACAAGGAGGGCAGATTTGGTGAGTAAGCAGCAAGGCCAGGCAGTTGGACACCTCATTCTGAGTTCTGGGTTTTCCTCTAACAGGATCATCAGGATCAGGAAGTAGGCTCCTCATTGCCTGCTGCTTGGGAACATGATCCATTTCCAACTTACAGAGGGAAAGGCATAAGGCGTGGCATAATACACTTTAGGGCAGCCCTGAAATTATGACATTTTGAACAGCTAAAGAATGCAGATTGGCTGGGTGCAGTGGCTCATGCCGGTAATCCCAACACTGTGGGAGGCCAAGGTGGGTGAATCGCGAGGTCAGGAGTTCAAGGCCAGCCTGGCCAATATGGTGAAACCTTGTCTCTACTAAAAATACAAAAATTAGCCAGGTGTGGTGGTGGGCACCTGTAATCCCAGCTACTCAGGAGGCTGAGGCAGGAGAATCGCTTGAACCCAGGAGGCGGAGGCTGTAGTGAGACGAGATCACACC
>NW_016107400.1:3918851-3934046 GCF_001604975.1 Cebus imitator | reverse complement strand
AGTACGGTGGCATGATCATGGGTCCCTGCAGCTTTGACCTCCCAGGCTTGAGTGAGCTTCCCACCTCAGCCTCCAGAGTAGCTGGGACCTCAGGCATGCACCACCTCAGGTGTGCACCACCACAACCGGCTAAAGCAACCTTCTCTAAAGTCTGTTAGTTGGTTTCCTTCCACGACTCTAAGAACCACAGCTTCAAACTCTAACTGATCGTTTACCATAATCTGATACACAAGCCCTGCAATTAGGTTAACGCCCTCAAGGTAATGAGCAGTGCTAACAATTGGTACTTAATACGACCATTTTCAAAACACTTTAATTGACGTTTAAGTATTTTGAAAACTAATCCTGAAAGGGATTTAGGTGATATCTCGCTCTGCAACATCAGGTGACCCAGAAAACCTGAGTTCCAAAGGTTTCCTGAGAGAAGGGTTTGTAACTTAGCCTACCATTTCCTTCCAAGTCTTGAGAGAAAAGCAAGAAAAGAAAAATGTTTCTTTTGTTCTTTTCTTACTGGATTTGTTTCAGGTCTTTGATGGGAACCATGTTCTTTCTTGTCTTAGGGGCACGTATCAATGCTGTTTTCTCTTTCTAGAAGGCTTTCCCTTGACGCCCTCCCTTTTACCTGACCAACACTATTCATCCTTCAGTTCCCAGTGAAAATATGGGTGTCTCTGAAGATTCTCCCCTGCTTCACCCACACTCATAGTTGTGGCTCTCCGTTGAACCTTCTCATAGCTCCCAATATTCTTCTTTGCATAGCACTCCCCACTTAAGTAATGGCTTGTTAATGTCTTCCCCCAGTAGACGCTAACCTTTTTGGGGAACAGTGATCACATTCATTTTATTTACTGCTGGATTCTCAGCACCTAGAAAGGCACATAATCAGTATTCAACAAATGTTTGCTGAATAATTGAGAGTATCCTGTGCTACAGAAAGTTTGTGATTCCAGAAACAGAATCAGCCATATATTTTTAAAAAAAGTTTAAAAAGCTCTTTTCCTTTTGCTTTATATTTTTGTCTTTGTTCCTAGAAAGCAATTCCTTTAGAAAAACTACCTATTCCCGAATATGGATTTAATGGTGTGAAACCAACATTTATTCCCCTAAACTATCAATTATCTCTCACAATTAATGCAAGACTAAGGAAAAGCCCTTTTCCTTTTTCATTATATCAGGGGTTGATCTGATACAATGGGGTCTGCTTGGATTTTCTCATGGGCAATAACATCAGGAATATTCAGTAGTTTAGAGGGGGTCTCAGCTGGTCAAGAAGTCTATCCATGTAGATTTTTTTTTTTTTCTTTTTTTATAGAGAGGGTTTCACCACGTCGGCCAGGCTGGTCTTGAACTCCTGACTTCAAGTGATTCACCCGCCTTGGCCTCCCAAAGTGTTGGGATTACAGGCGTGAGCCACTGCGCCCGGCCTCCATGTAGATTTTTTAATGCTAACCTTCTATAATCTTTATTCTGAGACGGACATTTCTTGCAATTCTTTACTCCTTTTCATCTCCCTAACCCCCAAATCCCAGAATGAAGAAAGACAGACAATATGAGGTGTGCCTGGAAGGAAACCGGACTAGAAGCTGGTTTCTTTTCTTAAAATCATACCCTTTCTGTTATAAACAAGGGTTACACATGTGTGGAGGTGAGGATCATTTCCACGCCTCTACGATGTGCAGGCCTGTGCCATTAAGATAAGGCTGACAGATGTTGCTGCCAGTGTGTTTTGGCCTCTAGTCATAGTTGAGAGATGTGTCCCCTAATGCAGGTGTCCCAAAGATTGGCTAGGGAGGTGATCTCAGATATACAATACAAACTGTGTAGTAGGGTGGCCCATCGAACCCAAAATTTGAATGATTTAGATTTCATGTGATACAGAGCTTCCTTTAAATAAATGAATTACAAAACTTTTAAAGCTGGGTTAAAATATAGGTAAACAGCAAAAACTGTGATGTGGACTCTGAAGTTTGGGAGCTACTGCTCTAAGGGGCCTTGCCCGGTAATACTTCTGTCTGTCCTGGCTGAGTCTTCCTCTGCTTACAATGCCTCTTTTCTGCTAGCCATCCCACGTCATCAAATATACGCCTACTTGCTATTAAGCTTTTCCTTAGCAACCTTTTCCTTGCTTCAATCATGGCCAGCAGACAGTTCTGCATTTCTTTCACTTTTTTTTTTCTTCCGAGTCTGAATTCCTGGAGGGCAGGGATTGTGTCTTGTTCATTACAGTAATAAAAATATAAAAACGTATGTTTGCTTTGCATTCACTGTGTGCCAGATAATTTGCTAGGTACTCTATATACATAAACTCCCATGCAGATACTACATTATCCCCGTTTTACAAAAGAGGAACCTGATGCAGAGATTAAATAACTTGTTCAAGGTCACACAGCTAACAATAGGCAGGGCCAGGATTCAAACTCCGCTAATCTGAAGTCAGAGCCCACGCTTTTAACCACGAAATAGACTGCTCAATCTCAATAAATGTTGAATGTCTGCTGACCGCTTTAAGGAGCTTAGCTAGTTGTGACAAAGAAAACTAAATAATTCTATTTCCTTCCTATACAAAGAGCAAAGGAAGCAATTTTTTTTGCACATTGATGTGAATTGCAAGCGTTCCCCGTTTACCATCTGCCCCTGCTCCTATCCTGTAACTGCTCTTTTAAAATAATTGTTACACACCAGCATGCTCAAAGTAGGCTGAGCACATGGCAGCGCCACTTTGCTCTCCCATGCCATGTGGCAACCCTGTCCCCTCCAACTCCAATGGGAGCCAACATCACAAAAGTCACCAGTGCAGGGCTCACTACAGTGCTACTAAGTGGTAGGCCTTACTCTTCCTTTCCAAGGATTCATCCATCCATCCATTCAGTCAACATTTATTGAAGGTCCACCATGTGCCAGACACCTGCAGTTTCTAGGGATACAGTGATAAACAAGCAGGTCACTGCCCTCCTTGAGCTTATATTCTAGTGGCAGAGGCAGACGATGTACAAGAAAAAGCATTTCAGATAGTCATATGTGCTGTGAAGAGTAATAAGATACAAATAAGCAGAGGTGGAGGTTATTTTCTGGGTGGTCAGTGACATCTGAGGTGAGTCCTGGATGGTGTGAAGGAACCAAATAATGGACCCAGGTAAGGGGAAGTTGGTGCAAGAAAAGGGAACAACAGGAGCAAAGGTTGTGAGGTGGGAATTAACTTCAAAGATGAACATGAGGCGGGACATAGTGGGTCATGCCTGTATTCCCAGCACTTTGGGAGGCTGAGGTGGGAGGACTGCTTGAGTCCAGGAGTCTTGAGACCAACCTGGGCAACACAGGGAGACCCCATCTTCATTGAAAAATAAAACAAATTAGCCAGGCACAGTGGCTCATGCCTATAAGCCCAATTCTTTGAGAGGCTGAGGTGGGAGGATCCCTTGAGCCCAGGAGGTTGAGGCTGCAGTGAGCTATGATCACACCACTCAAGCTTGGCAACAGAGTCAGACTGTCTCAAAAAATAAAAAAGATAAACATGAATGCAACAAGAGCCTTTGGGAATGGGGCCACAGGTCCACAGAATCCAGCTCAGGTTGGGGGTAGGCCTTGGTTTCTGGTCTCAAGGGCAAAAGACACTAGCAGATTTTATGCAAGTTGGAATAACAGGGTCTGATTTATATCTTTTTAAATATAATGCATATCAAACTACTGTATATCATAACTACTTGTAATTCCACCATTGATGGCATACAAATGGCAAAACAAGATCTTGCCTAATGCCCCCAATTAGTTGACAGGAGTCGGGGTCAAGAGCCAAAAAAGCTGGATGATTATTTTCCTGACCACAAGCTTTTCTGTTTTTATTTTGGAGTCAGAAATGAGGATTCATAATAGGCAGTGATCAATCTAAAAAACCAAAACCAAAACCAAAACCAAACACTCACCTCACCCACTTTGCCTCTCACTGTCTAAAGTGTAGTTAGAGGGTCTGGGGAGGGTCTAAGAACTTACTCTGTAAGGCACACCTAGATGCTTGGTCTGTCTAGATCTGCATCTACAGGACTATGGAAAGATCTGCTAGTGTGAGGGGCCTCATCCACTGTGCCCTTTTTCCCACCTCTGGAACAGCTACCCCTGCCTTTGGAAAGACCATTGTAGTAGCATGAACACTTAGGAGTTGAAGAGCAGAGATGAACTTCCCTTTCCCCAGATGAAATTTATAGAAGTATGACTCTGGTCTCAGGAATGTCCAAATTCCAAATGCTGGACTCTCATGAGGCTTTGCCTTCTAAAGAAAATGTGTTGCAGTACAAATAAGGGACAAAGGCAAGAGGAATTCACCCTGATTTTCAAGCCCCAGGAAATGGAGGGAAACACCCCTTTCCATTTATTTCAGGAAAGACCTGCCCCTAGGTGGAATTTTTTCCATCATCAGAACTAATGACCATAGTATAAATTTTTCTCCCAAGTACTTTATGATTTTTTAGTAGGGAGGGGGAATCATGAACTCCACCCAAATGAAATCATGGTCTTCTTTGCTAATTGTGTGCAATTCATTTTGCCACAGGAATCCTCTCTAGTTCGTGCAACTGAAATATCCTTTGCCTATCTGCTGCTTCTCATCTTTTGACTTCCATCACTTCTGGATGGGTGTCCTTTTCACACTGGGGCTGGGTCAGTGTCCCTGCTATGTGCACTCCTGGCACCTCTAGCTTACCCCTGTCATAATATTCATCCTATTCTATCAAAACTTTGCATGACTTACCTTTCTTTTTCCACTGTGTGTGTGCTGCAGGGAGTAGGGGGTTGGGGAATGGGGAGAGATTTGGGACTGTCTCGTTCATTACATGCCTAGGCTAGGACATAGTTGGAACATGACAAATATTTATTAGAAGAATAAATCTGGCTGGGTGCGGTGGCTCACGCCTATAATCCCAACACCTTGGGAAGCTGAGACAGGCAGATCACGAAGTCAGGGATTGAGACTATCCTGGCCATGGTGAAACCCTGTCTCCACTAAAATACAAAAATTTAGCTAGGCCTGGTGGTGTGAGCTTGTAGTCCCAGCTACCCAGGAGGCTGAGGCAAGGGAACTGCTTGAATACAGGAGATGGAGGTTACAATGAGCAGAGATCACACCAACTGCACTCCAGCCTGGCAACAGAGCAAGACTCCATCTCAAATTAAAAAACAACAACAACAACGACAAAAAAACAAATTTACACACACAGAATGGTCACTGGTAATGTCTGTTCTCACCCTGAGATACACACGATGGTAGCTGGACCAAGCTTCCCAACTGATGATCCCAGAGTATTTAAGGGTTAAATATTAATTAACCCTTACTAGGATGCTTTCTGAGACCAGTATGTATCAGGATAAAGAACTGAAGACTCAGTGTTGTTTGGGGAGGAATCCTCATCAGTTTCATCTAGAACAGCGTAAAAGAAACAGCTATGATGCAACACTCGCACTTGAGTATTTTTAAGGCCAGTTAGCATTTGTCTACTGGCCTGAAATGCTTTAATAGTATTTCCATGAAGCTTAGAACCAAATAGAAAAATGGGGTTGATACTTTTTTCTTGAAAAACACAATTCTTTTGAGGAATATGGTCCACTATATTCAATGATCAGCAGTTAAACTCAATCTAGAAAACTGTGACTTAAAGCTGTCATTTGGAAAACCTCTACTGAATTGAAATGCTCTTGATAATGTCAAAGCAACCAGACTTTCTTGCCCTGTATAGCAGAGTAGAGAATGTCTGTCTTGGCTTTAGAAGTTTTTCTACATTTGTAAAGAATAGCAGATATAATACAAAATAAATGAACATTTATTTTGGGCTCTGGGTGGACAAAACTGGGTTTGAATCTTGATTGGGCAAATTATTAACCTGCCTGAGACTTGGTTTCTAAGAATCTAAAATGGGGTGATAGCAAAACCCCTTTCGTGAGGATTATTTATGAAAGAACCCATGTACATCACTTAGCACTGAGATTTAACAAAGGCAAATGTTACCTAAATAGGAGGAAATGGAGGAGGAACAATGAGGCCTCTTTTATCTATGCTAAGCTTTGTCTGCAGAAGAGAGAAATGTGTGGCCTGTTGGTGAATTTATGGCTTTGTGGTAGTAATGGATTTTCCTAAAGCTGTTTCCCTCTGATCATTAATAATCCCTGTACAGCAAAGGGCTATTGTTCTTTGGTATGAGTAAATAACCCTGTTGGAAGCATCGCTTATCTTCAGACCACAGTGCATACTTCTTACTGGAAATATAATGCAGGTGCCAACACCAAAGGCATGACCAGGCTTCCCTTCCTATTTTTCTTCCTTTATCTCTTACTCCTTGTTTATCCCTCAGTGCACTTTTCTCTTAGATCTGTTATACTCCCGCCTTTGTGGTGTACACCCATAATCTTACCCCAATCAAATAACCTTTAAGTGATTCTCCATACGTTTTTCCATACATTTCCTGTCCCATATCCTTGCCCCCATCCATCAACCACACACACACACACACACACACACACACACACACACCCACACCCACACCCATGAACTTATTTCCTGTCTCAGATTCAGTTTTTGGTTACTAGAATCCAAAAAGGGAAGTGTAATGCCACACACTGTTTTGCAAATTTCAGGATATGCTTGTGTGGTATACTTAATCATACCACCGCTATTTTATGAAACAGCATCTTTTTACACAGAAAATGACGATAATATGGTCTGTCAGCCACAGGGGGCAGGGAGGACAGGGTAGACAGTATTTTCGTATCACCTAAGGGAAAATAGTTTAGGCCTTGTAATATGGGAAATTTTTAGAACACAGGGCCAAAACAAAATATTAATGTCTGAAAGACTTCTAAAATGACTATCCCAAACAAGGTCACAGGAGGCAAGCACACCCATTCTAAATATATCATACCAGCACCAGAGCACACACGATTATACTTGTGCAGGGGAACTCCTATCAGGCTACTGTAACCAAGATAACAACCAATAGCCATTTTTCCCTTCGGGGACAGCAGTTCTAAATGAAAAGTTATGGGTCCCTCAATTCAAAAGAAATGGAAGTGGTTTCCTTATCAGCATATTTTAACAGTCAAAGAAAAGGTGTAGGTCAGTGAGAGGTGGTGAAAAGCAGTTACCAGTTACCAGAAGTAGGGGACAGTGGAGGAGATGTAGGGGAGGGGCTGGAAGTAAAGGCCAAAAACAACGAAACGCTAAAGATCAACCATTCATTCATTCATTCATTCATAACTCCCCAGCCAGGATCTTTTACCCTTCACATCAACTAGAGAAGTCTGAGAATACAAGACACTGACTTAAATTCCTGCTTTGTGATAGTTTTCTGAGGAACTGGATTAGGAAACTGACCAGAGCTTTGCATGAAACGTTTGATGTAGCTGGGGCTTTCTAGCACCTGACCCTTGATCTAACTCTGATAAATAACTGCATTCTGTGCAGGGATCCACACCTTCAGAACAGTTTCCTCTGCCATGAAAAAACTATTGAATGTGCAACTTTACCATTGGCAGAGGTACCAGAGCTCCTCACTATGCTAAGTCCCTTGAGTTTTATATGAGGAGAATGACTAGCCTACGTAGAATCCTCAAGTTCCTCCAGCCCAGTGCCGACCAAGATTTCTGTGAAGGGAATGTTCTAGCTGCTCTGTCCAATAGGACACACCTGTCACAGGTAGCTACTGGCATTTGAAATATGGTGTGTTGAAGGAACTGTATTTTTATTTAATCACAGGTGGTTAGTGGCTACATAGGAGTAGCACAGACCTAGACCAAGAATTGCAAATCAAATGCCCACAGGGGGTCAGCGAGGTTAGCAGAAGAAGAGGGCTTTTTGGCAAACCCTGAGCCTGAGCCACATAGGAGGGGAAGCAGCTCTCCAGGTCTGGCTGACAGCTGCTGTGTAGGAACCTCTAGGAACTTCAGGCTGGTATTGTCAGATTGTCGGATTTTTCAAATGAAGCCAAAAGTCTGGATTTTGATGTCCAATTTTTAAGTGTCGGCAAGTAAATTTAAAAAGAATTTAAATCACTGTGTGGGCCGAACAATATGTTTGCAGGCAATATCTGTCTTGTCAGTTTGCAACTTCGAATCTAGGCCAACCGTCAGCTCAGAGAGAAGAGCTTTATACATGGCCACTCTGCTGGTCAGTGGCAGATCCAGGATTGAAACCCAGGCCTTCTGATTCTTCTTCTGATACCCTTTCCACTATATTGTGGGACTGAATGTAATTGTGGTGGGGTTGGCAGCAGTGGCAGGGACAAAAGTCCCTTTTTGTGAGAAGCTGCTGGATTCCATGGCTAACTTGTGAACAGTGTTCCTGCCCAGCTACAACCACCATATGGATAAGGCTCTGTACCAGGAGCCAGGAAGACACAAAGAAAAAGACGATTTATCCAAAAAGTCAGGTTTTCTATACAGGACACAAATTACCTGTGCACAAGTACAAAAGCACTGACAGCTGGGAGGGGGGGAGGGAAGAGATTTGAGCCAGGACATAGCTTCTCCTTGCTGCCGGCAGAAGCTGGCAAGTGGGTGGATGAGACTCACTGATTACGGGGATGGGTCCCATTATTCCAGGATATTAAGGGGCCTCCACCTTTTATCTCTGAGGTCTTGTCTGTGTCGTTTCCTTTGCTGGCTTCTCCTTCTCTGAGTAATCTCTAAATGGTAAGAACCCAAGGGATCTAGGGGTCTTCCTCTTTCATTTGCACTTTTTTTTTTTTTTTGAGACAGAGTCTCGCTCTGTCGCCCAGGCTGGAGTGCAATGGCACGATCTTGGCTCACTGCTACCTACCTCCATCTCCCGGGTTCGAGCGATTCTCCTGCCTCGAGGTCTCGAGTAGCTGGGATTACAGGTGTACACCACCACACTCGTCTAATTTTTAGTAGAGACAGGGTTTCACTACGTTGGCCAGACTAGTCTTGAACTCCTGACCTTCTGATCCGCCCGCCTCTGCCTCCCAAAGTGCTGGGACTACAGGCAGGAGCCACCGTGCAAGCCATTTACACCCTCTTCTTCCTCGGTCCTTCCTGCCTTCCCCATTTATTATATCCAGCTATGATTTTTCCCCTGAATTGTGTATCTAACTTCTTGACAAGTTCATTTGAATTGTTAATGGACTTACCAAAGGTAATACGTTCAAAAGAGAACTTTCCATATTCCTTTCTAAGCTGTTTTCCCTTAGGGAGTTATCCTAGGTTCCACACTTCACATCCAATTCCCCAGCAAGTCCTGCAAGCACTACCTCCCAAATATATGCTGAATGGAATTCTCTCCATTTCTACTGTGACTAAGGGCCTTTCAACGCTATCGTCACCTTTCCTTTGTCTTACAGTGCATCAGTCTCCTAACAGGTCTAACTACTTCCACCCTTCTCTATCCAGCAGGCAGAGCTATTTTTAAAAATGCAAATCAAGTCAGGTCACTTCCCTTCTTAAAACCCTTCAGGTACACAACAGCCAAACCCCTGCCTTTGGCTAAAAGGCGCTGCTAGAGTCCTGCCACTTCTCCAACTACACCGCAGAGCACTCCGCCCCTGGCCCTGCTTGAGCCACAAGGCCTTCTGGCGGTTTCCAACCTAAAAATCCTTCTCATTAGCTCTTCTCTCCACCCAGAAAACCCATTGTCTCGGATCCCCGCAAAACCGTGGCCTCCTTTGAACGGCCTTACCCGATTTCGAGGGACCGTCCCCCAATCTTCTGTCACCTCATCTGGTCTTTGGGGGCATTTCTCATTGCTGATACCTTCTGTATTGATTTAACTCTTTCCTGTACTCGTTACTTTTCAGTAACAGAGCAAGGAAATTATGAAGCTGGCTCTCACTGTCCTAGGGAGTCTCCGTTCCTGTACGGGACATGGTTTGGGTCAACTTTCCGCAGACAGACACCTCTCGCCCTCGAGCGACCCCTACCACCTCCCATTTACATTCGGGGTTCCAAAAGATTCACAGCCTCCGGGGGACCCCCAAGCTGGCACGTGAGCGTCCCCATACTAGGCCTCTCCTCCTGGACGCGCGAGCCACTTCCTTGAGGAAGGTCCCGAGGCCGGTGGCGATGACACCGAGCCGCCCCGCGAGGCTGGGGTCACACAAGCGCGTCTCCCGGCAACGCCGCACCCCAACCTCCAACCCATCCCTGCCCTGGCGAGCCAACCCCTTCCCCCGCGAGTCTCCCGCGCCTGGAGTCGGTGCCTCCATCCCCTACACTCACTCTGCGTCAGTCCTGCCTTCCCCCACCCACAGAAGCACGGAGCCCGCAGCCGGCTACGAGGAGGCGGCGCCAGGAGCCTAGCGGAGCCGCGGCCGATCAAACACAGGCGGGTCCAGTAGGCCAGGCCGGACCAAACCACAGGGCCCACCTCTGTGGGAGCACCAGTTCCAGGTCTGGGGGAGTCTCGAGCCTCCCTGAACCTCAGACTGTACCCATTTCCCGCTGCATCCAACAATAAGCTGAGCTCCTCCTTTGCCTATTTTTCCTTTACGCTTTCGTCACCCTCCCCACTCCATTCCCGTAAAAAAAGAAAAAAAATGGTCCAGCCCAGCTCCCTCCTCCGGGTTGCTAGGTCTTTGCCCTTACTTGGCGACGGCTTCGTACGTCTTTGCGTGCGTCCTGACGCAATCTTCCACTCGTTCCCTCTTCGCCCCTCTCCCATTCTCCCTCCTGGAGCTGGCGGCCGGCGGGGTTACCGGAAGTGATGATGCAGGAGGCGATGGAGGGGGCGGGGCTTCGGGGCGGCCGCCGCCGGTGGGCCGCAGATGAAGAGGAGGCGGTGGCAGTGGTGGAAGAAGAGGCGGCGGCGGCGGGGGTAGGGAGCTTGGAAACGCGAGCGGGGATGGTAGGTGGTTTGGACCCGCCGGGCCGCCGTCGTTTCCAGAAAGGGTTTGACTGGAAGAACCTCTGGAGCAGCTGTGAGTTTTGGGGAGGGGGGGAGTTAAGGAAAAGGCGGGGGGGCATTGAGAGATGAAGGGGCGGGGGTTGGGTACCTTCGAGAAAGGGGGGTGGAAAGGGAGGAGTGGAAGTCAGCGCGTTGTCTGGACTGGTCCCTCTGGAAGAAGAGGCTGTGAGGGGAGCCTGTGGCGTGTCAGCCGCAGGGCTCAGAAAACTTACCTACTGTCTCTGCCTTCCCACGGCCAGCACCTCTCAACCCAGGGCCTGGGGACCTGGGGTTGGAGCTGCCCTGGAGTAGGTGCAAACTCTGGTCCTATGTCCTGGGTGAGCGCTGTGAGGTAGGAACCCAAGGGGGAGGTGGTGGGTGAATCTCCCAGCTCCCTTCGCCCTCATTTCCCTCCCCACCCCCATCCTTCTCTTTAATCATTAACAGCCTGGAATTAAGGGGCTCAGACCTGAAGGCCTTTCTGTGCACCTTTGCTGTAAACGATAACCATCTGTGTCCGAGGTAATGGGGCTGGAGGCTTTGCCTGTATCCTCTGTAGGAAGTGGGACGGGGTGACAAATGGATTGTTTGCCCCCCCCCCACTTCTCACCCCTCATCCTCCCCCATGCACACCCCTGGTTTCCACTTTAATTCTCTGGCTGAGTGGCAATCGTTTTGTTTTTTTTTCCTTCCCCTTTCTTCCTTTATGGCACTTAGTGCCTTGGTTACCTCTTTTGAATTTGGTGTTCAGCCTCTATCCCAGATCTTAACTGCAAGCTTTGTAATACTTCACACAGGCTGTCACGTTGGGAGTACCTCTGACGCCGGGTAGCTCCGATTATAATGAGCATTTTCTTTTATGAATACTGGAGTTCCAAAGCCTTTGCAAGGAATCCTGAATGGCATCATAGCCCAGGAATCAAGGTCTCTTGCTCAAAATACTTTATGTGTGAGGAATTTACATGTTGTTAGCTCTTCCCAAAATGATTTGCTAGGCTAATTCTGGATTTCTGTGTTTCTCTCCACCCACTTTTTATGATGCACTTCAGAGAACAGAAAACCCCATATTACTTTTTTGTTTCTACAATTGGACAATAGCTCTTTTATCTTTTTCTCCATTTGTGTGTGGCACACGAACCTTCAGTGACATTCAGCTTGTGCTGATTTTCGTCTTTATATAGCTGATTCTTTGTGTATAGGGGGTCCTAAATGAGACAATGTGATCTGTTTAGTCTGTTTAGTTTTGTTTTAAGGACGAATACAAACCAACAATGGATATGAAAAAAAATGTTTGAAGAAAGCAGAGAATGGAAAGAAGGCCTCTTTGTTGATATGTTGTTAGTTTTAATCTAGCCTCTCATACGGATTTCAGAGTGAAGAGTAATGATTTTCCTTTTGATATTGTTATATTCTTAGGAAATCTTTTGTAGGATCTGAAACTGTTTTCTGAAGAACTTTAAGAGGTAGTGCCCACATTTTAGGAGTCTTTTTTTTTAGAGACAGGGTTTCATCATGTTTTCAGGCTGGCCTCGAGCTCCTGACCTCATGTAATCTGCCCACCTCTGCCTCACAAAGTACTGGGATTACAGGCGTGAGCCACCAGTCCTGGCCTTAGGAGTCCTTTGATTAGAAAGTGCCCATAAATCCTGTCCTTCTGTAACTGAGCTTGATAGGTATAGCGCTAGGAATATCTGATGCTAGGAAGTCCTGTTCAGGACTTTCAGACTCTATGAAACAGAATATTTAATGCTTTGATTGTACCGGTAACAGTGTGTGTAGGTGTTTCACAAAAATACAACAGAAGAATGACTACTGTTCTCACTTTAACTGATTTGGAACCTAGTTTGCCATTGAATAAAAAGTCCACAATTCATTAATTCAGCAAACATTTATTGACTGCTAAGTGCTAGCCAGCGTTTCAGGCACTGGGTGTACAAAGGTGAACACAAGCAAAAGGTTCACCCTCTCATGGAGCTTACATCGGAGTGGGAGCTGGGGACAGAGAGAGAGAGAATGTATACACCAATAAATCAGATTTTGATCAAGTGCTGAAGAAAATAAGAGTGGTGTGATAGGAATTGTCTTAACTGTAGATACAGTCAAAGAGGACCTTTCTGAGGACGTTGACACTTAAGTTGAGCTTTAAGTTTAAAGAAGGAGCCAGCCAAAGATAAGGGGAAGATCCTTCCAGATTCAGGGAACAGCTGATGCAGAAACTGGCTGGAATGTGCTTGTCAAGGTCCAGGGAATGGGAAGAAAGGGTCAGGCTAGATGGGAGGTAGTGGGAAGAGAATGGGTTGGGTAAGTAATAGAGCTTAGTGAACACCGGGAAGGGTTGGAGATAAGGTCAGAGAGGTGGATGTGGGGCTCAGAATAGGTAGGCAAACAAATTAAGAGCCAGAAGGAGGAGGAAGTAAAAAATGATGCTGCTTGTTGACTAATTCTATTGCTTTAACTAGGGTCTTAGCACTTACTGTTTTTGCAGGTACTGTTGGACTATCATAATAAAAAAAAGTCACTCTGCTGAGTGGGAGAGGAAGGGGCAGTGGTCACCTGGGTATTTTCTAGCAGATAAATCTCAAGCTGAGTGTTCAGATTTCAGCAGGATGTTCAGTTGAGGGCACACCTCTTTCCTTATTTTGTCTTATGTGCTGCTATTTAAAACTGCATAATATGTTCTCTGAATGTGTTCTAGTATTCAAATACTCCTTTGCTTCCAGCTCTGCATGTATTTAAAGTTGAAAGATTGGGCAAGTGTTAATAACATGCTCTTGTCAGTCTACCAAGATGTCCATCAGGATCTAAGTTTCAGGTTGTCTTTTGTAGGGAGGCAGAGTTTATGTTGCAATAGTTCCACTCTTGTCTGGTCCTCCTGATGACTAGTAACGCTCAGCTGAGGTGTAGGTTGGTGCTAAACATTCACTCAGTGGATTACATTAGATAAATGACCATTATGGGGCTCAATTCCACTGTGTCGGCATCTTTGTGTTGGCACGTAACCAAGGGATGTAACCTACTTTTGCCTCCTGCTGGGGGCATTCATCTCTAATAATGTACTGCTTTTTAGCCTCACCTTGACCAGATTGTCCACTTGAGAGGCCCAATCATGACTCCTTGATTTGGCCCTCTTGAGCCATGTCACAGTGGGCTGAAACAGAATATGCTTTTTTCTTCTTTTGAACCCCACAACAGTGACTAGTGTGTTCTTTGAGTGAATTGGCTCTTTGAGCCAGGCGGTTGAGAGACTTAAATGTTGCTTGGGCTATTTGTAGTAAACTCAGTATTAGAAATGCTAAATAAATCCTTTTAGTGTTTGGAGAAAACGATCAGAAATTGAAGACTTGTCACCTGTTTTAGGTTCTAGTATTCTAGTGGCACCTGTGGAAGGACTGTCGAAAACTTGAACAGAGCTTTCTGTGCAGTTCTAGGGGTAATGAAGGGGACGAGGTAGATCCTGGTACTGAATTACTAATTCTGACTTGACTGCAAACAGAAAGTCTTTTAGTTAGCAAGCAAATGACTAAAGTAAACAGCTAGGAACAGGCAAATAGCTTCTACTTTCGGTACTAGAGTATCTCAAAGGAATATCGAATCGATAATGAGATTTATTAATTTAATTATTTGGCTTTGGCCCAGGTTAAAGATTTCGGATTTAACTCGTATGCTAATGCTGGGCATAAAATGCTCTATCCGATGGGTTACTAAGCTCTCCACTTCATCTTTATTTCAATGGTTTATTGTAACTCAAGTATGAAAATATCCTGTAGGCTGAAGTTTCATCAGCCAGTTTGGAGACTGGTGTCTCTTTTCTAATTTTTGAAAGGCGGTGGATGGGTAGGAGGGGACTTGAACACAAGGGGAAGCCATTGACTCCTACACTGGCTACTAATTGTGTTTGGGAAAGAATCTGCAAAATTAAGTGAATTGGATATTTGGAGCTGAGCTGGCTTTTTAATTTAGGGTACCAGTGGATTTGTTTCTTACGCTTTGCAGGCTTTTGGACAAACTCTTCTGAAAGGTGGGCAACCTAGAAAGCCAGTTGATGCCACTTGCTATTGCGGTTGTGGGTAAGTGGTTTTGCCTTGCATTACACGACTTAAAGGTAATCTGATGTTGCTACTGTTTTGGTATACAGATGCTGTTTGATTTACAATGTGGTTACCTTTGATACCCCATTGTAAGTTGAAGGTATTGTAAGTAAAAAATGCATTTAGCCGGGCGCGGTGGCTCACGCCTGTAATCCCAGCACTTTGGGAGGCCGAGGCGGGTGGATCACGAGGTCAAGAGATCGAGACCATCCTGGTCAACATGGTGAAACC
>NW_016107400.1:3874476-3918701 GCF_001604975.1 Cebus imitator | reverse complement strand
AAAAAAAAAAAAAAATGCATTTAGTATACCTTACCTACCGAACCTCATAGCTTAGCCTAGGCTCCCTTAAACATGCCAAGAATGTTAGCCTGCAGTTGGGCAAATGTATCTAACAAGGCTGTTTTATAATAAAGTATTGAATAGCTCATGCAATTTATTGAACAAATACTGGAAGTGAAAAACAGAATTGTTATATGAGTACTTGAAATAGTCAGGGACTGTTTACATGTGCTGTAGGAAGGAGAGTTCGTTGTATACTAGCTGCCAGTTGTTTTGAGGCCAAGAAGTGGTAGCTTAGGTTGAAACGATGGTAATGATGTGGTAACTCCTGTCTCCCCAGGTCTTGATAACTGAAAATTATCTCTTTGTGTCTGTTTATAGATGTTGATACCAGTGAACCAGAATCTGTTCTCCCTCAATGTTGGGACTATTCTGAAGCTCTTTGCACAATGGACCAGGGTTAATTGAGTTAGTGTCTTTCAGTTTCAATCTAGTTTCACTAGTTCTTATGTTTGTTTTTCTAGATGATGATGAGTCCTATTTCTTTTGGGTGGTGGGAAGAGATTACTACAGAACTTGACCATTTAATTAGTAAATAATTACAAACTAAAGCATAACTTATTTACATCCCCTTCGTATCTTGGGGGATTGGTTTTGGACCCCTTGGATACCAAAACTTACAAATGATGAAGGCTGTTATATAAAGTGGTAGTATATGGGAAGGTGCAGGGAGTAACGGTGATGCACATCTGTAATCTCAGCTACTTGGAGGCATTTCTAGATTACCTATAATACCTAATACAGGTTGGATGTGATGACTCATTCCTGTAATCTCAGCACATTAGGAGGCTGAGGTAGGAGGATGGCTTGGAGGCCAGGAGTTCAAGTCTAGCTTTAGGCAACATAGTCAGACCCTGTCTCTACAAAAAAATTTTAAAAACTTAGCCAGGCATGGTGCTGCATGCCTGAAGTCCCAGCTACTGGGGTCACTAAGGCAAGAGAATTGCTGGAGCCCAGGAAGTCGAGGCTGTAGTGAGCCATGATGGAGCCACTGAACTCCAGCCTAGGTGACAGAGCAGGACCCCATCTCAAAAACAACAGCCAAATACAATGTAAATGGTATGGAAATAGTTGCTATACTGTATTTTTAAAAATTCATATTTTTATTGTTGTATTATTATGTATGTATTTTCCAAATATTTTTGATCTGCGGTTGGTCGAATCTGCTGATGTAGAACCTGTTGACACAGATGGCCGATTGCACTGAAAATGAGAGAAAAGGTTAGAAGTGGCTCAAACTCTTACTCTTTGAAGTTGTGATATGTTGAAAGAAGAGAATGGCAGAGAGGGAAATGCCAAATCATTTTCTTTAAGATGTGTGCAAATGAGACCTTCTTTAAATATAAATCAGAATGGGGAAGGTTAGTAAAGCTTAGTAAATCACCACCTCAGTCCTGAGGTGGTGATTAGCTCTTGTGGCAAAATAAGTCACCTATGCCCAGTGCCTGGATACCAGCCTGGTTGAATGCAAAGGCAGACTGTTGATGACTCCTCCTACCTTCCTGAGGGCTTGGCCTTGTTCAAGAGTGTCCTTTGAGCTGTGTTATGTTGCTGGGCTTAGGATTGAATTGCCACACAGAAACTTAGATGACATAGTGTTGGGAAGCATCGTCCCTGATTCTTTTGTGCCCTGCCCTCTTTGAGGGCTCAACCGCAGGACCTGGTGACTAGAAATAATTCTGTCACTTGGGCCTGCAGATTCAGACCAGGTCTGATGACTGACTAAGGATCTCAGATAGCAGCAGTGTATAGTGTGGCACTCTTCATTTTTGAGACACTTAGTATCTTGGAGCCACTGCCCCTCTTTCTGCCTGTTGGTCCAAGAGAAAGTGTTGGAAAGAACTGCCTCTTTTTAATTTATTATGTTTTTATTTATTTTTTGAGACAGAGTCTCACTCTGGCCCAGACTGGAATGCAGTAGTATGATCAGAGCTTACTGCAGCCTCAACCTCCTAGGCTCAAGCGATCCTCCTGCCTCAGCCCTGCTGAGTAACTGAGACTACAGGCATGCACCACAATGCCCAACTAATTTATTATATTTTTAGTAGAGATGGAGTTTCGCTGAGTTTCCCAGGCTAGTCTCGAACTCCTCACCTCAAGTGATCTGACTGCCTTAGCCTCCCAAAGTCTGGGATTACAGGCATAAGCCACCACAGCTGGCCTGCCCCTTTATTTTAGTAGCAGATTGTTCCCACACAAGCAACAGAATTGGGTTACTCATTCATGGTGGGTTTGAACTCTATGCAGTGTTTGCCTAAAGTGGGTGAGTATGTGTTCTGTAATTTTGATTCTGAACAAGTCTCAAGACATAGCATTACTACATTGAATGCTGTTAATTCCTCTTCCTGACATTAGGAGAAGCAGGAAAAAGTCAGATCCTTTTGCAGAATTTTAGCATATTTGGTGTTTATTTCAAGCTGGGCTTTGAGGAGCCCTCTCTGGCCATTGTTGAAGTATGCTTGTGGCAGGGATGAGGGGGTTTTGCTGTTTTCCTTCCGTTTCACGTTACTACTTCAGTGTGTGAAAAGTTACTGTAATCTTGTTATATTGGACTACCCTATAAGAAAATGTTCTGAGGCTGAAAACAGGTTGAAAAGTGGTGTTGTTTAGTGGGAAAACAGAAATCAAGAAACATGAGTAGGCTGGGCATGGTAGTGCACTGCATGCTTGTAATCCCAGTACTTTGGATGAGGCAGGACAATCACTTGATTCCAGGAATTTGAGACCAGCCTGGGCAACACAGTGAGATCCCATTTTACAAGAAATAAGAAAAAGGAGCTGGGCATGGTGTTGTGCCCCTGTAGTGTCAGCTGCTTAGGTGGCCGAGGCAGCATGTCGAGTACAGCACCGCTGTACTCTAACCTGGGTGACAGAGTGAGACCCTGTCTTTTTTTTTTTTTTTTTTTGAGACGGAGTCTCGCTCTTGTTACCCAGGCTGGAGTGCAATGGCGCGATCTCAGCTCACCGCAACCTCCGTCTCCTGGGTTCAGGCAATTCTCTTGCCTCAGCCTCCTGAGCAGCTGGGATTACAGGCACGTGCCACCATGCCCAGCTAATTTTTTGTATTTTTAGTAGAGATGGGGTTTCACCATGTTGACCAGGATGGTCTCGATCTGTTGACCTCGTGATTCACCCGCCTGGGCCTCCCAAAGTGCTGAGATTACAGGCTTGAGCCACCGCGCCTGGCCGAGACCCTGTCTTATTAAAAAAAAAAAAAAAAAAAAAAGATGAGTAAATGCTCAAAGTTACAGAGCAAGCTATAGGCGGCAGCAGCAGGGCTAGAATCAGGCCTTCTCTTCACTAATTATTCTTCTCCCTGTTGCACTATATCTCTTCAAACAAGTCAGTGTAGGCACTCAATAAGTTCGAGTTTAATTGAACCCTTGGTGTTTGGACTCTGTATTCTTGGGTTCAGTACTCAAACATTTTGTCACAAACTATCTTTCAAAGAAGATTCCTTGTAGTGAAGCATATGCAAAGCAACGTTATTAATGGGTAATGGGGTGGGAGGCTTCTTAGTTTTAGTAGTGGTTGTGGATACTTAATAGAGAGCTGGCCTTTTTTCTTCAGAATCGTTCTGAAAGAGACCATATTACCTTCAAATAGGAGTTGAGGCATTATCCCTGCAAGTTTTATTTTTTTCCCCAAATCAAACCTCAAAATGGTCAGTACAGTGTTTTTCAGATAAGCAAGTGAGCATGCTCTCGAACACCTGTGCAGAATGCTGAGACAGACTTCCATTTCCTGTGACCTGCCCTGGAATCTGAAGAGGAAAATCCAGGTGGCTCTATGGACAGAACAGCTTTTGAACAGCTCTGTGTAAATAACCACCATGGCCGTGCATTCCTTGTTTTTAAAAAATATCTGTAAAGCAAGTTGGCTTTCAATTAAATAGTTGCTTTATGTCTGCTTAATGACATGCCTAGGAAGTCGTCTTTAAACAGGAGGGGGAGATGAGGAATACCATTACAGTGAGGGCAACGGGACTCTAGCAGTGTGGGTCCTACGAGACAGCGTCCATGGGCACACTGGAAGTCTTAGGCCCTCTGAGGAGATGTTTTCCCAGTTGTGACATTTCCTTCCTTCTCAGTAAGTGGAATTAGAGAGTGTGGAGAGTTGGGGTGAATGCTCTGTGTCTGCCTTTGAGAATGTTGTCAGGTTCATTTTCTTTTAGAAAATTAGTTGTTCTTTGAAATAACTAGTCACTTGTTCAGTCACTTACTCAAAATGGTGTATCTCATGACCATGGTGAAGAGCATTCTGCTTGAGAGTTTCCTGACTTTTTATAAAAGCTAAAAGCCTAAAGACTTCGAGAGCATTAAGACGAGAAGTTAAGTTGGCGCAGATGAGTATGTGTAGGGTCGCTGCCTTTGAGACGGCACGGTGGTGGTGGTATTGGGGACTGGCAGAAAAGCCCATGAGTGGTCTAGCTGGGAGAGGGTGGAAAATACTAACAGTGCACTTACTGGGGACAGAGGGTAGGGATTGGCCACAAGATTGGCCAACTCCAGGGAATGCCATTCACAGGGAGGGGACAGGGCCCTGTGGAGTTGGGCAGTGCATTGGCCCTGGCCAGGGCTCTGACTACAAGTCATCTCTCCCCTAATTGGAAAGCATATTTCTGCCTAAGAGGGATGAGTGCAGGGACACAGTGGCTGGTTTGGCCAAATTGGTCTTCAAGATGGACTAATCAACCATGATCTGGAGTTATCCCTGGTCCCAGCTAGACCACTGATAGGTATTTCTCCCCAGTCCACATCCAGCCCACAGTATCACCATCAACACCACTGAGCCCTCTCAAAGGCCAGCCACGCTACACGTACTCCTCTCTGACAACTTAACCTCCTATCTTGGAGACCGATCATGCTTATGGACTGTTGGCCCAATTCCCCCCACACCCCCGAGATCCTCTCTTAGGGCTTTATTTTGACAAATCAGAAGTTGGTAAACAAGAGATATTATAATTATTTGTGTGCATTAGAGTGTGTGGTTAGAGAACACTGGGTCGTTGCTTTTGACATTTAACAATGTTTGCTATCCAAATGGAACAGTTATATGTCAGTTATTGAGGTAATGAATGATTCTCTTGTGGAAACTGTAATGTGAAAAAAAAAACTACTAATTAAAGAAAATCGGCTGGGCACAGTGGCTCACACTTGTAATCCCAGCACTTTGGGAGGTTGAGGTGGGAGGATCATGAGTTCAGGAGTTGAAGACCAGCCTGGCCAAGATGGTGAAACCTTGTCTCTACTAAAAATACGCAAATTAACCAGGCACAGTGGCAGGCGCCTGTAATCCCAGCCACTCGGGAGGATGAGGCAGGAGAATTGCTTGAACCCGGGCAGCAGAGGTTGCAGTGAGCTGAGGTTGAGCCACTGCCCTCCAGCCTGGGTGATAAGAGTGCCACCCTCCCCCCCCAAAAAAAATCATTTTTGACTTCACATTTGTACGACATCCACATTCTCTTTGGCAGGCCAAATTAGTTTAGCCTTTCTTCTTTAAAAATTAAAAAATTGTCCATAGGACCTGATTTTCTACTAGTGCCATCCTACAAGCAGTGCTCTGAATTGGTGACACGTGTAGCTTTAATGATTAAATCAAGCAGGGAAGTGGCTTCTGAGCATCAGGATGGTTACTTTTAGTGTGGACCTCTTAATGAGGTTATTAAAATTATATCATTCCAACAGTTCTTGGGCAGCAGTTGAGTGTCCACCAGTTCAGTTCTGTTTCTGTGTGGAGTTAGCATAGACCCCACATGTTAATTTTGTTTTTTGTTTACAGAGACCGGGTCTTGCCCTGTTGCCCAGGCTAGAATGCAGTGGTACTATCATAGCTCACTGTCATTTCAGACTCCTGGGCTCAAGTGATCTTCCCACCTAAGCCTCCCAAGTAGCTAGGACCAGAGGCACATGCCACCACGGCTGGCTAATTTAAAAAAGAAAATTTTTTTTGTAGAGATGAGGTCTTACTATGTTGCCCAGGCTGGTCTCAAACTCCTGCCTCAAGTGATCCTCTTGGCCTCTCAAAGCTCTGGGATTACAGGTGTGGGCCCCCAGACCCTGAGACCCCACATATTACTTACTCATTCCCTCAAAATTGCCCCACTTCAGATGCCAGCTGTAGGCATTGGATATTCCTACAATACCCATACTTCTGCCCAGGAGACCATAAATTTGGATGTTCCCATGACCCCCGCCCCCGTCCCAGGTTTGATAATTTGCTAGCATGAGTCACAGAACTCAGTAAAGCATGATATTTAGGATTACAGTTTTGTTATAAAGGATTTATTTATAACTCAGGAACAGCTGAATGGAAGGAGACGCATAGGGCAAGATATGAGTTAGGGGGTGCAGAGCTTCCATGCCCCTTCTGGTGTGCCACTCCTAGCTCTTAGATGCTTTTACCAACCCGGAAGCTCTCCCAGCCTCATTGTTTCGGAGTTTTAATTGAGGTTTCATTATATAGGCATGATCATTGACCATTGGTGATTGAACTTTGTCTCTAGCCAGCCCTTCCCTCCCTGGAGCTCAGAAAATAGAGCTTTGAAGCCTAATCATGTGCTTGGTCTTTCTGGCTTGGCCAGCCCTTCACTGGAAACTATAAGGGCCCGTGGTGAAATCACCTTGTTAGCATAAACTCTGGCATGTGCTCCAGAGGGTTCTTCATGAATAACACAAGACAGTCAGAAAATTCCAAGGGTTTTAGGAGCTCTGGCAGGAACAAGAAACAAAGACCAAATATATTTTTCTTATACAACATTAGTACTCCAGTTTTGTATCTTGTGAGTAGTAATGTAGTAAGGCTACCTAAAGTTGATTTAAATAATTAACAATTGACATTTCTTGACATACCAGATACTGCAAATTGATTAGCTTTAGATTATAAGGAGCAAAATCTTCCTTCAATCAGTGTGAAATGGCTTTCCCAGATTATGCAGTATTCTTAACTTCAAAGGTGCATTAGGTCTAGAGTTTCCTAATGCAAGAAACAAGCTTATTTATAATGCAGATTTCATGTTACTATTTTTTTTCCCCCGAGACAGAGTCTCACTCTGTTGTCCAGCCTGGAGTGCAGTGGCACGATCTCGGCACACTGCAATCTCTCCCTCCTGAGTTCAAGCGAGTCTCCCACCTCAGCCTCTTGAGCAGTTGGGATTACAGGCATGTGCCACCATGCCTGGCTATATATATTTTTTGAGACAATCTTGCTCTGTTGCCCAGGCTGGGATGCAGTGGTGCAATCTTGGCTCACTGCAACCTCTGCCTTTTGGGCTCCAGCTCTGCCTCAGCCTCCCGAGTAGTTGGGATTACAGGCATGTGCCACCATGCCCGGCTAAATTTTGTATTTTTAGTAGAGATGGGGTTTCACTATGTTGGCCAGACTGGTCTCAAATTCATGACCTCAAGTGATCTGTCCACCTCAGCCGCCCAAAGTGCTGAAATTACAGACGTGAGCCTCTGTGCCTGCCCCTGGCTAATTTTTGTATTTTTAGAAGAAACAGCATTTAACTATATTGGCCAGACTGGTCTCAAACTCCTGACCTCAAGTGATCCACTCGCCGGGGCCTTCCAAAGTTTTGGGATTACAGGTGTGAGCCACCGTGTCTGGCCCATGTTACCTTTTACTATGACTTTTAAAAAGGTTTAGCTGTACATAGTGGGCCAGGCACAGTGGCTTATGCCTGTAGTCGCAGCACTTTGCGAGGCCTAGCAGGGAGGATCATTTAAGCCTACGAGTTCAAAACCAGCCTGAGCAACATGGCGAAACCCTGTCTCTACAGAAAATACAAAAGTTAGCCAGGCCTGGTGTTGCGTGCCTGTGGTCCCAGCTACTTGGGAGACTGAGGAGAATCGCCCAAACCCAGAAAGTTGAAGCTGTAGTGAGCTGTGATCGTGCCACTGCACTCCACCCTCAGCGACAAAGTGAGACCCCATCTCAAAAACAAACAAACAAACAAAAAATAGATGTACATAGTACATTGGTTAAGAGAGTATAGGTTCTAGAGTCAGTCTGGGTTTAAATCTGAACTTTATCACCTACTTGCCACTTGACCTTGGATGAGCCACTTCTCTCTCTAAGCCTCAGTTTCCTCAAGTATGGAGTGAGGATAATTACAGTAAATAGTTGTGAGGATTCAATAAGATAGTGCATTTGACAGACATGGGACAGTGCCAGGCATATAAACAAACATTTCATAGCATTAGCTATTATTGGCTACAAGGCATCCATTGCTATGCCCACCTGGATGCCAGCTAAAGAGACTCCCAAGGAGCCAATTTTACCTCCTCTTATAGTCAGTTTATAGGACAGTGTATAAAAGATTGCTAGGCACACAGTAGACACAAGTTATCTATCATTTGAAAATAAAACCTGTCCTCTGGGTATCTGGGAAATACACTAGTGACTCTGTAATGGAAACTTCCAGTGTGTTTCCAAAGCTGGCCTAAAATCCAGAGATGGAAAATCTTCCTCCTGAAACCCTATAGAGCTTGTATGAGTCTAGCAATGGGGACAGGGGCCAAGATACTGTAGGATCAAAAATTGGGAAACTGATCCAGGAGACATTTTTATCTTTGGCTGTATGCCTTGAGGTTCAGTGAGTTGGGCAAAACCACATTAGACTTTGGGAAAGGAAATAGATTTATTTCGGCCAGTCTAAATAATGTTTGACAGTCTCAGATAAAGTGAAAAGCCCAAATCCACATGCAAAAGGGCTTCCTGACTGCTTAGAGTTTACTTGGTCAATTCCTCTGAGGCCAGGTCTCTAATTCTTCCTGTAGCTCAACTACCAAGAGAATTTACCATAGTGGTACTGCCACTGGACTAAGTTCTTAGTTCTAGTCTAGACCCTGCCACCATTGCTGTTTTTCCTTGGTCAGATCACATCCCCTCTCAATCTGTTTCTTTAACTATGACATAAAGGATTTAAGACTAAATCACTGTTTCTCAAAGTGTGGCTTTGGTTACACTTGTAATTTATGTGCTGCTGAAATGAACACTCGTGTTTTTTGTACTGCTGATGGTGCATGAGATGATTTTTGGTGTTACTTGATGAATACTTTTCGTTTACTAGTTCTGTTTTTTAATGTGTATGAATGAAAACATAACTATCACATCACACATATGAATTCATGGACAGTAGTGCTTAGGATGATACGAAAGTCATGTCAAAAGACAAAATTGTGACCAATTTAGTTTCCACATCTCAATTGGCTGTATTGCAATTCTAGAATTGGGCAATGTTTCATTCCATAATATAGAATAAGTGTTTAGATGAGCTAAGCAGGAGTTGGCTTTATAGATGGAAGGGCTGAAGAAAGCAGAAGCAAAGAACAAAGAGTGTATCAGTCCTTTCAAAGCTACTTTTCTTGTAAGGCAGGACAGGGAGACAGAACAATAGATAAATAAGTGATTAGTTAACATCAGATTACTTCTGACTTTTGTGTTTGTGTGTAAGGAAAAGCTAGGGAACTTTATTGTCATGCCAATTGAAGATTTAAACTTGCAGTTTGGGAAGTTGGATATTATCTCTTTTTCTTGGTTTCTCGGAAGGTCAGATAACAAACTTAGTTTGGGCATGAGTGACTCCATTTTGATTTTTAGTCTGATCTCTTGGAGCCTAGTACAGGAGCTTAGTCCAGAACCATAGCCTCTATCATTTTTATTTAGCAATAGATACAGTTCTTAAAAAAGCTTTTAAGAAAAATATTAGGTAAACAGTAGATGGTATGGTAAAGATGGGATGTGATGGCTGAAGTTTGTAGGTTCCAAGACTCAATAACTCTAGTGCAATGCTGCACCTTAAAGTCTTTGTGGTGATGGTCAAAGTTGGGCAGGTCCAAATTTCAGGATTTAAAGACTTGCCTTCAGAAGTCTTAGGCAAAAAAAAAACACTTGACTAACTCAAGCAAATTGACAAATTTCTTTTTTTGCATTCATGGCAAAAATACCCAGAAATAGGCTATGTAGAATTTAAAACATCATAGACATTAGTAGTGGTGGCTTTTTTTTTTCCCGATGAAAAACTGAATAATGTTTCCTCTTTCACCAGCAGTTTCCCTGCAACCTGGATTGCTCCTTGGTTCCTCATTGTTTAATGTTGGGACTTTCCATGTTAGAAGTTAAGTTAGGGTCTGACTTGTTCTGTTGGGGTGGGAGAAAAAGCCTAATTGCTTCTTGAACCCAATCCAGTACATGAATTCAAAGCTTTGTCCCATCTCAAGAGCTGACCTGTACATTACTCCTGGAAACTGCTTTAAAGGGGCAGTGTGACATGTGCCCTAAAATGACATTAAAGATTGAGATAGGCAGTATTTAAAATCTCATTTCACTTTGTCATATTGCTCATAATTCAACATAGCGGGGTCTTGAGAAAGAAAACGAATAGTGGCAGAAATAATACAGACTACTGTGGGAGGTACTTTCTTTTTGAGTAAAACCCAGAATAAAACGGAAATCTCTGTTGAGCAATAGAAGCTGAGAAAGCTGCTTTCAGATGTCCTCTGTGGTTTTTTGAGTTTTTTTTTTAAGCCTTAATTACCTGTAATCCCTAGACAGTATCTTAACACTGTCATCCTTCATTATCTATGTTTAAGTGTTGGTCTGTGTTTTGCAAATGATTTTGTTCTAAATTAACATGGTATAAAGGGCCATAGATCTGGTATAGCTCCTTGTAATAGTTATTTAGTGTTTCAAATTTTAGTTTTAAACAATTGCTATAAAGATGGTTCCAAGTCTGGTATCTTTCTGTGCCAAGTATTACTAGTGAAGATTAAAATAGAACAAAACGGTGGCAGTGATATAGCCCAAGAATATTCTCCTACTTTATTTTATTTACTTATTTTGAGACAGGGTCTCTCACTGTGTCGCCCAGGCTGAGTGCAGTGGCGTAATCATGATTCACTGCAACCTCAGACTTACTTCTTTTACTTAATACAAGGTTTCTACACTACTTCATAATGAGAAACTGCCAGATGTTTCCCAGCTGAGGTGGGATCTTTGCCTCAATTCCTCAAACTTTGTAAATTTTGATTTTGTCATTCTTGTCTCCAGAGAGAGATCATGACCTGTGTCATTGGGCACATTGGCAAGGGGGAAAAAGGCTTTTACTGAAGGCTATGCTTTGCAGGATAAAAAATCTGCCTTCCCACTACAATCTAATTGATGACATGCAGCAAGCATCCTTTGAGCAGATTTTGAGTTCAAACTAAGCAACTTACTTTTCTCCTTGGATATAAAAATGACAAGACCACCTTGCTTGTAGATGTCAAGTTTCTAAAACAGCCCATTTCCCTTGGTGCGGAAGTTAGTCATTATGTGTAGGCAATGGCTGAGGAGTCTGGATACATTCTGAAAGGGGAGGGGCCGAGTTGTGACATTTGCCTTTAGTCTGCAGACCAGGTTTTGCAAAGCTAGAGTGGGGCTGTTTGTTTTCTTCTCTTCTTGGGAAATTGCCATTGGATCAGTATGTCTTGGTTAAGATCTTTTGTGGGTAGCTGAGCAGTTGGGCTGTTAAAGATGGGAGCCACATGAAAGACTGTTCTTTCCCCATCATACAAATAATTGTCTCCATGGTCGTGTAATCTCCATAAGAAGTATGAGCATTGAAGACCACACATTTAAAAACTTAAGATATGACAGAGTCAGAAGGAAAGATGTACAAACATAGTGGCAGAGGTCAGTACCTTTGTAAGCCATTCTTACATGTTTCCTGCACCACTTATCATGGTCTTCTCATGGTGGAATAACCTTTCAGTTTATCCAGAATCTTTTTACTCCTAAAATAAAGTCCTTTTAGAATGTTAGAAACTTGAATTTTCATGGTAACTTTAAAAAAAGTTTAATTGACTTAATCTTTAACCCTGACTTTAAAACTTTCCTAGTCAAAGAGCTGGAATTGCTTAATTTATCAGTGCATTTGCTTTTCCAAGTTTACAGCTGTCAACCATTGGTTGGACTAGCAGAAAGAGATAATCAAAAGTTATGCAACAGGTAAAAATCTTTCCAGTTGCCTTCTCCCCATTTGGAAGGAAACCTGTTTTTCCTTCCCTCTGAGCAGTTTGGCCTAAGCTCCTCCCCTTTATGATTTGCATATTTACTATTTGCATACAGTACTTCAATTGATTCACTCAACAGAGAGTTCTAAAGATCTCCAGTATTTAGTACTTCTGATACAACCTACTTAAGCAAAAGAATTTTCAATTATGATAGCAGTTTCATAAAACAAAACCTTTAAAAACACACTTTTAAAGTACTGAAGGTACTGAAACTCTGAAATCTGAAATGCTCCAAAATTCAGAACTTTTTGAGTCCTGACATGAGGCCCAAAAGAAATGCTCATTGAAGAATTTCAGATTTCAGATTTTTGAATTGGGGTGCTCTACTGGTAAGTTTCTACTGTTAATGCTCCAAAATCTGAAATTCAAAATCCAGAAAGAACACTTCTGGTTCCAAGCGTTTGGGATAAGGGATACTAAACCTGTACAAGATATTTTCTCCCTAAGAAGAACAGATTTTGTAATTTTCAAGTTAGAAATCTATGAGCAAAAGACTGGCTTTCTCAGACAGAATGTGGATCATTCATAGGGTACTTCTGAAACTAAAAACCAGTTTTGTAAGCTAAAAAATGTTGGCCTCCAAAATGTAATGCTTTCATGGTTGTATTTAAAGTGAAGTGTATGTAGTCTGAATTTTTCTGAAAGACACCCTAGTATTGGATACATGGTGCTTCAGGAAGAAGAAATGTGTTTATATGCTGCCAGCTACTTATTCCAACAAATTTTAGTGCCTGTTAGAGATCTTGCTCTTAAGGACCTTATCGTCTAGTTGAAACATTAGACAGCAACAATTAGAAAATATTGTAAAACCAGTGCTATAAAAATAGCAGTGCTGTAAATGAAGGTGCTGAGAGGCAGAGAGGCTCTCAGTCAGTCAGGAATCCTGTGGGAAGTCAAATCTGAGCACAAGGCAGGAAAGAGCAAGACTAGAGAAAGGAATGGGGAGGGAATCTGAGCCAGTGATAACAGTGTATAAGACCGCAGAGACAGGAGAGGCCATGACATCCTGTGGAATGGCAGATGTTTCAGTATGCCCAAGGTACTCAGAATGAGAGAGGGAGAGTATTGACAATAGATGAGGCCAAATCCAGATGTATGCCTTGTTAAGTTTGGGTTTTATTCTGTAGGTGAAGGAGAATTATGAAATTATTTTCAGTAGAGACATGGCATGCTCACATATTGTATGTGTGTATGTGTTAGAAAGGTCACTCCAGTGGCAGTGTGGAAGAGAGATAGATTGGAGGGAACAATCCCTGAAATAGATAAAACCATTTGTGAGGGTCTTGCAATATAAGTGATAGGGGGCCAAGCTCAGTCAGTCACTGTAGAGTTACTGAGAAGAGGTAGATATTCAAGAGTTAGAACTTAAAAATTTTGGCTTAATCTGATAAAACTTTATTATTTGTATGTCCCACACGGGTCAACAGGTGGAACAGCGCTCTGTTCCATATAGTCATTCAGAGACCCAGGTTGATGTAGGTTCTACTGTCTTGTAACTATACATCTGTACTTTATTGGTCACTGTCTTGGTTCATCATGGCAGAGAAAAAGATGTCTTGGATGTCATGTGCCAGCTCTACTTGCGCCTGGAGACACAAGTATCCCATCTGCCTACAGCTTATTGTGTCATTTCTGCCCACAGCCCAATGGTCAGAAGTAAACATATTTCCCCACCTAACTGAAAGGGTGCTTGGAAATTAGGGGAGCAGATGAAATGTTTGGCGAGTTTCCTCTGTCTCTGTCACAGAGTAGGGGCTTGCATAAGCTGCTTTATTTCTGAGTTTATTTCCTCATCTGTAAAATAGGGGTAGCAATAGGAACCTCCGAGAGAAGCTGTGGAGAGTAAATGCTATCATGACTGTAAAATGCCTAACGTTGTGTCAGGCAGATATTGGAGGGAGCCTTCATCAAGCCCAGTTGAGATTTTGAAGCAGTGGGTCATAGTTCATTGGTGGGTTATAACCAACAATTAAAAATAAAAAAAAGAAAAAGAAAATAATGCAAATCAGTGCATCATAGAAGTAAGGGTAAATATTGGGTAGTTTATTTATTTATTTATTTATTTATTTATTTATTTTTGAGACAGGGTCTTGCTCTGTCCTCACCCAGGCTGGAGTGCAGTGGCATACTCATCGCTCACTGTAACCTCAAACTCCTGGGCTCAAGTTATTCTCTCCCCTCAGCCTCCTGAGTAGCTGGGACTAGAGGTGTGCATTACCACCACACTCACCTACTTTTAAAAAAATTTTTGTAGAGATGGAGTATCACTGTGTTGCCCAGGCTTGGGTGCATATTTAAAAGTGTAAATATTCATGGAACTTTTGAGTTGTACATGGATTTATATGTGTGCGTTGGGTAAGGATATAAAATGTATTTCTCACTGAAGGTTGTAGTTAAAGTTTGATTTCTCAGTAACTCAAAGACTTATGCACAGCAAAGCAAACAAAAAAACCCACTCTGTCAGAGTGTGCTGTTTTGAAAGAAGCAATTTAAACCTCCAGACTTTAAAAAAATAGCTTTGAAAAGCATTATTAATTTAAGAATTTGAATTTTGGCTTTACTGCTACCAATCCAACACCCCTATAATAATACCCTAGGAGGCAGGGTATAATAATACCTAGGGTATTATTATAGGGGTGTTGGATTGTTTTATTAGTTGATATGTGTAAAAATGTTTTGAGAATGATGCCTGGTACGTAGTAAACCTTAGGTAACTATTTGTGGACATTATTATGTAAAAGTGGTAGTACTCTCCATTTAGGTAAATTTGTGCAGTGCACTGGGGACATAGTAGGCACTTATTTTTCATTTGATTCTTTAGAAAGTATCTCAGATGCCAGTTAGCTGTTTTCTTTTCTTTTCTTTTCTTTTTTTTTTTTTTTGAGACTGAGACAGGGTCTTACTCTGTCACCCAGGCTGGAGTACAGTGGCATGATCACTGCTCACCGAAGTCTAAGCCCCCTGGGCCCACGGGATCCTCCCACTTCAGTCTCCCACATAGCTAGGACCAGAGACACGCACCACCACGACTGGCTAATTTTTTTATTTGTGTTTTTGTAGAGACTGGATCTCCCTATGTTGCCTAAGCTGGTCTTGAACTACTGGACTGAAGCAGTCCTCCTGCCTTGGTCTCCCACAGTGCTGGGACTGCAGGTGTTAGCCTCCACATCATGCCAAGTTGGCCCTTTTTGTGTCACCATACACTTTCCCTGTCTTCTTGGAGCTTGCAGTCTAAGATGCTGTCACTAAAACAACAACAGCCTTTCTGTTCTGTGTACTTTTGCTTGGGAGCCATGAATGTTTTTGTCCCAAGGGAATAAATAACGTATAATGCATTTAAGCCTTGGATGCACAATAGACATAGTAAAGTATCTTAATAAAATAAATGCCTTCTTAGGCACTTAAAAAATTCTGTGAGAAGGACTTACTGGGAGGGAGAAATTATGAAGCATTTTCTTTTCTGGTTCTTAAAATATGTTTTTGGCCTGGAAAAACAAGTATCAAAGTTGTTTTTAAGATGATTAGGTTGACTTCTCTTACAGTGAGTAGTTGGTGTCAGCAAACTCATTTGCAGTGAGAAGGATGACTCTGCCTTTTGCTGAGCAGTGGTAGATAATGATACTTCCACTTCAGTAAGCCCATTGGCAATAGTGAGTTGTAACCTGGGTGAATAGGAGTTAATCCTGGCTCCCTGGCAGAAGTAGATTTGTTATATAATTTATGATACCCAGAAGTCCTTTAGGGAGGTCTTTATTATCTTATTATCATGACAGTATCCATCTAGGCCTGAAGATTAATTTTCGTTGTTCTCATCTAGTTCCACCAGAGCGATTCAACTAACTGGAAGGGCAGTAACTTGTTAAATGCTTGTATTTGGCTTTTGCTTTGACACAAAGGTATACTAATCAAGATTAGGTGTTAGAAATCCAGAATTATTTCAGTTAGTGATTTATTAATAGGTTGAAAGGTTTTTATTTCTCCTGTTAAACTGACGTAACTTCTGAAAAATGAGTCATATTCAGGGTTTCAAACATTTCCCCTTTGACTAGCTTCAACAAAGGTTTATCAATGTTTCTGTCTTATAGGTTGCTGCTGCAATTCATTTGTGTCAGTCCTGCCACTGATGAAACAAATACAGGAGGGGTGTCAGTTTGGTTTTCCATCATTTGACACAAGCAGACTTCTTAATTCTGTTACTGGTGGACGATCACTGTTAAACAAGCCTATGCTATTTTTTATGACTCACTGAGAAGTCATGTGGTGGTGTGATACCCCGTCCCCAGCTACCAGTGTTTAAACTTGTAATTTTCAATATATTGTGTTAAAACAAGCTTCTAATTCTGGCTATTTTTCTTTTCAATTTTAGGCCTAAAATTGGAAGCTCTGTTTTTTATAAAACAGCCTCCTAGAAAAGTCACTGGTGTTGCTATTCTCTCTCTACCCCAAATATCATAACTGGGCCTGGGGGCGGGCAGAGTAAGAGCTGGCTGTTTCACATGGTTAAGCAGAATGTGTGGGCCTGCCAGCCAGCGGAGGTGGAATCTGCCCTTTGCTTTCTCAGCAAGTACCTCTGGCTTTGGGGGCCCCTGTTGAGGACTTTAGCTGTTGGCCCTTCTCACTGTCATATGAAACAAAGTTCATTGTTTCTGGTGGTGCTAAAGAAATGGAAGACCTTTATTGTCTGTATCTCTTACTCTCTTCGATAAGGTATGTGCTTCAGCCCTCCCTGTTCCAAGTCACTGTCAACAGGCGAACAGTGGTATCTCAAGAGGTGTAACACTGGCCATGATTTCTTGTGTTTTAAGCAATTGAATTTCTATTTAAAGCAAGCAGTATGCAGTATTCAAAAAAGCTGCTGGCCGTTGCTCCTGCATCTCTAGACACCTAAATATGATGCTTTATTTGTCGAGGTAGGGTAGATGCAGTTCAGACCAGCAGCCTGAGGCTTTTCACTGGAGTGCTCCTGATTGGTGAGCCCTTGGGTCTTTCTAGAGTGCTGTGTGTGGCTATGACTTCAGTAAACCCTTGGACATAACACCCTGGCTAAAAGGAGGGGCAGAAGTGATTTCTGTTAATGTGAATTTTTTTCTAAGGGCCTGAGTGTAGGTCAAAAAGAGACATGACAGGTTGAATATCTCCCTATTTTAGCTTCATATTCTGGCTTTTGATGTGTTTAAGGTGAAAATTAGCTTGTGAAGTGAGGAAAGATGGAATCGCGTACTGCTGGCTGAGAAGCTGTGTTTGTATCACATTATCTGAGAAACTCATAAGTTAAGGAATAATTGGAGTAAGAAGACAATCTCCTCCTCTCTCTCCTCTCTGAAGGTAGTGGGTACTTCAAGTGGGGGAGTCCAGAAAAAATTAGACCTTAAGAATCAGGGATGGGCACAGTGCTCGTTACCTGTAATCCCAGCGCTTTGAGAGACTGAGGCAGAAGGATTGCTTGAGCCCAGGAGTTTGAGACCAGCCTGGGCAACATAGCAAGACCCTGTCTGTACTAAAATAAAAATAAAAATAATAGCTGGGTGTGGTGCCATGCGCCTATAGTCCTAGCTGTCTGGGAGGCTGAGTTAGGAGGACTGTTTAAGCTCAGAAGTTTGAAGTTAACAGTGGTCTATGATTTTAGCACCATACTCTAGGCTGATCAACAGAGCCAGATCTTGTCTCTAAAAAAAAAAAAAAAAAAAATCATCTCTTGAGAACTGAAATTGAGTTCTGCATTCCTGGGACTCAACTCCCTTTACTCTTTCCTGCTGAGTGTTTGCTAACATCATCATATAATTTGAGTTGGTATAAATAGCTACCGTTTATTGAGTACTAATTGTGTGTGAGAAAGTGCTAAACATCTCAGGTTCATCATTTATTCAATCACATGTTAATACATTTAAGGGATAAATCCTTGTACAGAGCATGTGCTCAGTAAGTATCAGTGATTATTATTCCTTCTACAGATACTTATTAAGGTGCTATGTGCCACATAGCCTAGGTACGCAGGGTAAAGTGGTGAATAAGACAGAGAAAATGCCTGCTGTTAGGAGGAGCAGGCAATAAATAAGGCAGCAAATTAGAATTTCAGAGTTGTGTGTCCCGTGAAGAAGTAAAACAGTGTTGTGCTGAGTTAGAGGGGAGTGGCATGTGGATTGGTTGAACATGGAACGCATATCAGCACATGAACTGAGATCCATCTGATATAAAGCAGCCATTTATTCTTCACAGTGACCTTTTTTCTTTTCTTTTTAATCGCAGAACTCAGTCTGATTTTTTTTGTTAATTGATAAATAATGTACGTAGTTTTGGGACACATGATAATTTGATACATTTATGTTATGTGTAAAAATCAAATCAGGGTAATTGGGATATGTATCACCTTAAATATTTTTCTTTTCTTTATGCCAGAATCATTTAAATTATTCTCTTCTAGCTATTTTGAAATATATAATAGAATATTGTTGACTGGAGTCGCCCTATTGATTTTTCAAACACTAGGTCTTACTTCTGTTTGTACCCAATAACCAACTACTTCTCTTTCTTTTTTCTTTCCTTTCCTGTCCTGTCCTGTCTTGTCCTGTCTTGTCCTGTCCTGTCCTGTCCTGTCCTGTCCTGTCCTGCCCTGCCCTCCCCTCCCCTCCCCTCCCCTCTCTTCCCCTCCCTTCCCCTCCACTCCACTCCCTTCCCTTTTATTTTTTTCGAAGTCTTGGCCTGTCACCCAGGTTGGAATGGAGAGATGATCTTGGAGAGATGAGCCAATGATCTTGGCTCACTGCAACCTCTGCCTCCCAGGTTTAAGTGATTCTCCTGCCTCAGCCTCCCTAGTAGCTGGGATTACAGGCACCCACCACCATGCCTAGCTAATTTTTGTATTTTTAGTAGAGATGGGGTTTCACCATGTTGGCCAGGCTGGTCTTGAACTCCTGACCTCATGATCCGCTCACCTTGGCCCCCCAAAGTGCTGGTATTATAGGCGTGAACCACTGCACCTGGCCTAACCAACTTCTTTTCATCTCCCACTCCCCTCCCCTGCCTCTGGTAACCACCTAGAGATTATAACCGTCTCTCTCTTCATAAGATCCACTTTTTAAGCTCACATATGAGTGAGAACATGTACTCTTTGTCTTTCTGTGCTTGGCTTATTTCACTTAACATAATGACCTATGGTTCCATCCATTTTGTTGCATATGACAGGGTTTCATTCTTTTTTATGGCTGAATAATATTCCATTGTGTATATGTACCATATTTTCTTCATTCATCCATGGATGAGCACTCAGGTGGATTCCATCTTTTGGCTATTGTGAATACTGCTGCAGTAAACATGGGAGTGCAGGTATCTCCAGTATATTGATTTTCTTTCCTTCAGACATATATCTAGTAGTGCAATTGCTGGATCATTTAGTGGTTCTATTTTCAGTTTTTTTTTAGGGCCTTTTATACTGTTTTCTGTAGCGGTCATACTCATTAACATTTCCACCAACAGTATATGAGGGTTCCCATTTTTCCACATCCTTGCCAGCATTCATTATTCTGTTTTTTTGTTTTGTTTTGTTTTGTTTTTTTAATAAAAGCCATTTTGACTGGGGTGAGATAATATCTCATTGTAGTTTTGATTTACATTTCTCTGGTGATTAGTGATGTTGAGCATTTTTTCATATACTGGCTATTTTCATGTCTCCTTTTGAAAAACATCTATTCAGATTTTTTGCCCATTTGAAAATCGGATTAGGTCCAGGCACAGTGGCTCACCCCTGTAATCCCAGCACTTTGGGAGGCTGAGGTGGGTAGATCACTTGAAGTGAGGAGCACAAGACCAGCCTGGCCAACATGGTGAAACACCGTCTCTACTGAAAATACAAAAATGAGCCGGGCTTAGTTGCCTGTGCCCGTAATCCCAGTTAAGGCAAGAGAATTGCTTGATCCTGGGAGGTGGAGGTTGCATTGAGCCAAGATCATGCCACTGCACTCCACACTGGGTGACAGAGTGAGACTCTGTCTCAAAATAAATAAATAAAACTCAGATTTTTCTTTTTTTTTTTTTTTTTTTTTTTTGCTATTAAGTTGTTTGAGCTCCTTACATAGTCTGGCCAATAATCCCTTGTTAGATGGATAGTTTGCAGATTTTTTTTCCCATTCTGTGGGTGGTTTCTTCACATTGTTCATTGTTTCCTTGGCTACATAGAAGCTTTTTAGCTTGATGTAACCCTATTTGTCTGTTTTTGCTTTGGTTGCGTGTGCTTTTAAGGTCTTACACAAAAAGTCTTTGCCAAGACCAGTGTCTCAGTCATTTTCCCAGTGTTTTCTTCTAGTAGTTTCATATCTTATATTTAAGTCTTCAATCCACTTTGATTTGATTTTTGTATATAGTGAGAGAGAGAGAGGTCTAGTTTTATTCTTCTGCCTATAGTGATTTAGTTCACTGTGATTTGTTTTATTTCCCTAGTTTTCAAGTGAGAAAATTGAGATCGAAGATGGTTAAGTGTGTGCTAGAGAGCTGGTAGAGCTGGGCTGTACAAATGCAGTCATTTTGCATCCAATGTATGTCCTGTCCTTTTTGGAAGGCACATGACTATACTGGAGCACCTGAAGGAGCTGCAATATCTGTGCAACTGGGTTTTGAGGGAGAGAATGACAATTGAAGGTTGCAGAACAGTCAAGACACTGAAGGTAATTCAGAAAAGTTGCGTGTAATTCATGGACCCTCTATTGTTGGATGCATTTGTGTGTGCGCGAGCACAGTTTATTCTGGGGCCCATAGTTGTCTTTGGATTTTCAAACTTACTGATAACGGAAAGAGCTTATGAGGCTGCTGCTTTATTTTAGAATATTTTCTTACAAACAAACATGTTGTTGTTTCTTAAAACAGGGCATAGCTGCTAGGGCAGGGTTTTAATAGACAGCATTGTGATGGCCATTAGGTGGCAGCAATTTTGGCCGGTCATGTGGGTGGGAAGTGGGCAGGAACTGAGCAGTAACCATCAGCTGTCTTACTTTGCAAAGCTTGCAGTACCACAGTGCCTTCCAGCAGGTATAGAGCTCTATTTTTAATTATCTGGTTATCTTCACACATGTTAATGTACCCTGGGGCCTCAAGCCACGTGAGCATTTGTGAAAATAAGTAACTGTTTAAAAAAAAAAAAAATCAAAGCCTAAACCTTGGGGCCTCAAGTTTCACCCTGCAGGGAATGTATTTCAATAAAGATGTGCAAACGTGAGCATTTCCTGTCAGTTTTCGAAAGCTGAACACTTTCTAAATAGGCTCTTCAGCACGTAAAATCAAAGAGAAATTGTTTCAGTGACGGTAATTGAAACCAAGAGGGTAGCCAAGTTCAGGTCAGATCTGGTCTTTCAGTTTCATGGGATATGGGTTAGATCAAATACCTGTTTCAGCTCGAAAGTTGATCATGTTATCATACAGAGAAAGATTTCTGAGGGTTTTTGCTTTACATCCTTTCACGTGGTGTCTGAATGCTGGGACAGGGTTCCTCCTTGGGAATAAGATGACGACAGCAAATATGTACACAATAGAATAAAGCACCTGAAGTACTCTGTGGCATATCTACTTGAAGGAGGTCTAACGGTGTAAAAATTGCAGTTGGAAAGGCTCTTTTAGCCAGTTAGCCATACCATCTTTTATTTGACAGCTTTCATAAACTTGGGATCATGGGTCCTATTGTTCAGCTAAGGGTCTTGTGATATATTGACTAGAAATTGTGGCCTAGTCAGTTGGTTCTGAGCCATGAATCAGAACGTCTAGGTATTAGATCTTTTCTCTCTTTGCTCTCTGAATGGAAGAGATCTGAGTGACAGAGCTGTGTCTTGGTAGGGACTCTTTCAGTTGTGATAGAAAACCTCACATCTGACTTATGCAAAGGGGAGTTTGTTGGCTCACACCTGTGAAGTTCAGGCTTTGATCTTGACTCTAGGAAGAGTTGGATTCAGGGTGTAAATAATGCCTTCAAAACTCAGTTTCTCTTTGTCTCTTGGTGGTACTTTCCACGTGGTGATTTCATTTTTGGGTTCTACATGCATTTGAGCTGAGCCCCGTATGATAAGCAGGGACCATTTAATCCTCACAGTGACCTTTGAATAGGCATTCTTATTTTCTCTGGTGGCTCTTTCTGGTAGCATCTCCAAACTCCTGTATTTTCTTTTTCTTTTTCTCTCTTTCTTTTTTGTTTTAAGATGGAGTCTCGCTCTGTCACCAGGCTGGAGTGCAGTGGCGCGACCTTGGCTCACTGCATGCAACCTTCGCCTCCTGGGTTCAAGTGATTCTCCTGCCTCAGCCTCCCGAGTAGCTGGGACTACAGGCGTGTGCCACCATGCCCAGTTAATTTTTGTATTTTTGGTAGAGACAGGGTTTCACCATGTTGGCCAGGATGGTTCTGTATTTTCAGATCCTCCCTGGCCAGCTTGTCATGGGCGTATCCTAGATCCAATCATTAAAGCCAGATGCATGTGAGGCCTTGGTGGGCGTGAGTCCCATAGTTTTTTACGAACCCCACCCAGCCATTTGGTGGCTGAGAGCGAAGGAGAAGGATCTGCTGGTGAAAATTGGATAATCACCTGATGAAGAGCCTGGATGCTGGAAAGGCAGACACGTTTGTTACAAATTTGTCCTGTGACCCAGTCTGCGGCTTGAAAGCCCATGTTAGTCTCCACACTAAATCAAACCATTTCCAGGCATTGTCTGTCCACATTTCTCTTTTGAATGAGCCTCTTGCTTCCTGGGAATGTGAATCACTCAATCCATGGGCCAGACCCTTCTACCCCTGATGTTAAACCTTTGATAAGGGGACTGTTACTCAGACTTAAGATGGTCATCATCTTTGTCCTTTTCTTTTTCTTGGTGGGCACGTGAGGGAGAAGTTGATCTTCTTTTGAAAGAATAAATTGAGGAAATTTAGATATAAGTGAAAGATGTTCTTGGATTAAATTCTTTTTCTCCCCATTCCCCCATTATTTAGCAACATTTTCTTAAAATCCTTGGAGCCAGACACATTGGATTGGCTAGCCTTTTTGACATGATTCTCGGCGAAGTAAGTGATCTTTTTCTTTACCTGTCTTCTGTCCTTCTTTGACAGTTTGTTTTTTCTTAAATATAAAGTCTTATGTCCTTTTGGCAAGGATTTTTTTCTTTAAATAAATTGAATTAGTTGGTAAATATTACAAGTAGATTTTGAGAGAGATATGCACTCCCAATACCCTGCCAGAATAACTTGACACTACATTTTTGGAAGTCAGATTGACTCTATATGTAATTTTCTTTCCATATCCTTTGATCCATCAGTTCTCAGGAAATAATTGTAAACATGCTGAGTTTTAGCTGCATATTATATTTATTATCCCAGTATTTTTTTTTTCAAGGCGGGTCTCTCTGTGCCCCAGGCTGGAGTGCGGTGGCATGATCTTGGCTCACTGCATCCTCCACCTCCTGGGTTCTAGTGATTCTTGTGCCTCAGCCTCCTGAGTAGCTGGGATTAGAAGCTCGTATTACCACTAATTATCACAAAAATTACCAGCTAATTTTTGTATTTTTAGTAGAGACAGGGTTTTGCCATGTTGGCCAGGCTAGTGTTGAACTTCTGGCCTCAAGTGATCTGCCCTCTTTGGCCTCCCAAAGTGCAGGGATTACTGGTATGAGCCACTGTGCCCAGCCTATCCCAGTATTGTTTATAATAGTGAATTATTGGAAGCAGGCTAAATGTCCAACGGTAAGAGATTACACTGACAAATGGTACCCACATCAACAGAAGACGTCTGACTATTAAAAATGTTTCAACACAGAGTCTCAGCTTGTTTCTCCTGACCCCTGCAGTGTAGCACCCACATTTTTGACTGACTGACTAGTAGGGTATACAGTTTGTGGGTAAAGATTTTATGAGAGGGAAAGATTTTTATGAAAAAGTGTTCAGTGGAAAAGTTGCAAAATAGGATGTATAATATAAACTCCATTGTTTTTCGAAGTTTTGTGTGTGTAATATGTGCCTGTATGTATATTAATTTATATGTACCATCTGTATGTGCTTACATAAAAGAATGAAAGGATATACTACAAAACATTAACCGTAGGTGGTGAAATTAGTGGTTGACTTTATCTTTATGTGTCTCTATACTCTCTAAACTTCATAAGATAATTATGTCATACTTTTGAATTTGCCAGCAGGAAAGAGCCTGGTGACGTCACTTTTCTGACCAGGTTACTGATGTGGTTGAAAGCAGGAATTCTTTTATTGTATGGGTCTTTTCTCTCCTTCTTCCTCTTCCTGTCTACTATTAGGCATTAGCAGTCAGTCTCCATCATGGGACCTCTAGGAGAAAGCTGATAAATGTGGTCTTAATGGATTTAGATTTTTTTTCTTTCTTTTTTTTTTTTTTTTTAAGAATTAGCAAACATTAGGAGATTACTTGGTTACCACACGGTGAACCTGATGCCTACTAAGAGGCCATTGGATCTAGAAACCACATCTCTACATTTGTGGTCATCCAGGTGCCCTTTAAGACATTTGGATGTAGTCATTTATGATCTGTAAATTGTGTTCCTTCCTTGTCTTTGGACTCATTTTACAATTTCCTTCTCGCCTTTTACTTATATGCCCAAATCTAACCTTATCTCCAGTTCACTAATTTTCAATCAGTTGCTGACTCCCAAGTTCTCAGAAGGTGACTAAAAAATGAGCAGTTGATGTGGTAATTGGCTGTTCTGAGGACTAATCAGCTACAATCAGGTAAACCTCCAGGGTGGCTGGTATCAGTATGCTGACTGGAAGGAGGGAATTAGTGCTAATCAGTGGTTTACTTTCAGTGGGGTCTAATGAGGCTCCATCCTAAGAAATAAAACAAGCTGCAAGCTTACCACCGGAGATGAAGCAAGCAGCAGGCGTGCCGTTTTTATTAGAGTACCGTGCAGCACAAATCCAAGACAGCCTTCTGCTTTTAAACAGGGTAAGTCACTGGAAAAGCTGATGTGAAAACAAAGAGTGACCAACCTAGAAATTTGATGCCTCTTAATGATGCCCCCCCAGCACATAAGTGGGTAGTTAGAAGTGCCCAGATCAATAGTGACAGCAAAAAATATTTCAAGTGTGAGTCAGTGATATGATATGGCCCTTTTTTGGTTATTTTGAGTTATGTGGGGTTAAACATGTAGCTCAGTTCAGAAGCCCAGAGACCAAAAAAAATGGTTCATTATTTGGTATTTGGAAACTTTATAGTATGTGTTGGCTTGCCTGTGTTTGGCAAGTAGGCATTTGTTCTAGCCAGCTCACACTGGCTTCATTCAATTGGACATATATTCTTAGTAGTGCATTCAAAGGGTACAACGTAAGGAACAGTGAGAACACTTTCAAAGAGACTTTATGCTAAACTGGCTGGTCTTAGTCATGTGATCTAAGATGACTTTTATAGAAATACAGCCAGTTTTTAAAAGTTTTCTCTGTCCTCCCTGCCCCCTTTCTCTTTTCCTTCCTCCCACTTTTCTTTTGCACTGTTGAGATTGGTTGATGTAAAAAGTCATGGATTCCTCCCCAGCCCTAACTGGAACTGCTGTCTTAGCTTGTTGCTGCAGTACATTTTAGGACAAAAAGTCTTTTAAAAGCTGGAAAGTAGAAGCAGACGGGTCTAGTTTGCTTTGGCAGAGGGAACGGCTTTCCGTCCCAAGTGGCTCTGGGTAAGACCTAATCTCCAAAGGTGATCTTTTAAGTCCTAAGTTGGAAGTGGCAGCAGCAACTCTGCATTTACAGTGTTCTCTCAATCTTGCCTTGTTATTTTTGCACGTTTACTTTCTAGGAAATAGTTTACAAATGGACACCATCCATATTCCATCTTTTTTCTCAGGTCATTTGGAGTCTGTGGCTGACAGGTGGGATCAAGGGGCTCCTGTGGTCTTGCCTTAAGACTCTCTGGAGGATGGCTGTGCCAGTACAGCCGCTTCAGCCCCTGGCAGCTGTAGAAAAGCTGTCTGAGGAATTCATGTACTCATGTTCTCTGGCCTTTGGGTATCTGGCATATGTAGGAAGAAATAAAAACATATACCCAGCTAGCTCTACAAAGTATTTGGATAAAAGTTGAAAAGATGGATTTTTTCATGTTGCTAATATGTAGGAGCACCAGCATGGTTTCTTGCTGCTCAATAGACTCTAGATGGGAACAGAATGGAGGAGTGGAATGGATTGGATCCTTCTGTCAAGGAAGCTCAGAGCAGATCTCAAGTGCCTTGCTGACACTGACTTTTGGTGCCAGCATTTGCCTCCTGTTTTTTTAGCTCCTCATTTCACAAGTCTGTTCCTGGGTGACAGGCTGCCCATCAGTAGCCAACATGGCATTCCTCTGAGTGGGCTTCCTGACCCAGCCAGCTCCAGCAGTAAGTTTGCGTGGCTCTGTTTTCCATGTCTGGGCCTATTACTGACTCTGCAGAGATCAAACTAAGATGATTAAGGAGAGGGAAGGCTGTAAAACCAGTGTTTTCTATCACCCCTTGTTCAGATTGGAGTAGCCCTGCTTTCCCTCTGCTTTTGGACTTCTGCTTTTTCTTTAACTCTTACAGTCTTGGGCAAGGAGAAATGTGAGATCAGTTCACCAAGGAGGCAAAGTGCCTGTCCTCAGGAGGGTTGCAAATTTAGAACTTTGGCCTAAATTTGAATGCCAAAAAAGGTGATGTTAGAATATTAGACCTTGGAAAGACTAACCCAGACCCCTCACTTTAATGTTGGGTCACAGAAACTCAGAGAGGTTAAGTGACTTGCTTGAGAGCACACGTTGTTCAGGGGGATTCCAAACCAGAATCAAAGGCTTCCTGTGGGTGTACTCTGTTCCTATTGACTTGGTTCCTCAGGAACATACTTAGGCGCTGATAGAATGTTGGACATTTTCTTCTTGGGGCATCGGTACCTCCTTAGGGGTAGGGGTATATCCTAGCACACATCATAGCAGAGAACAGTAGTGAGACCAGTGATGGAAAGTGGCCAGTTTAGAGTCAGACTGCCTGGATTTGAACCCTTCTCCTCCACAGATTGACTATGTGACCCCAGGCCACCTCCCTTAAGCTCTATTCACTTCCTCCCTCTGTAAAATGAAGATTATATTATTTTCCTTATAGAATCATGGATTAAACATGAAAATTCATGTCAATAGATATATGTAATTTATTTTATTTTTTATTTTTTGATCTTGTTCCCATTTTGAAAACCTTACTAATATAATTATTTTTATAATATTGTTATTAATATACATTAATGACATGAGCCAACCGTGTCAGCCCTCTCCCTCCTTCCTTTCATATCATGCTTATAGACATTTAAGGACCAGAATAAGACCTGCCTTCTCTCTGAAACTTCCCCATGGAAAGTCTGGCAGACTTGTTTTATTTTCCAGTCTTACTGCTTAGTAGTTAAGAGACCTGTTTCCTAATCTATCAAAGCTGCAACAGCTCATTTCTTGAGGTTGCTGTGAGGTTTGAAGGTGATGATGAATGTGAAGCATGTAGCCCCAGGCTCCACAGATGCTGATTTCACTTCCTCAGTCCCTCTCCCCCTTTCTTTCTGTTAGAGTAGTTCACACTTCTGTCTTCTTCTCCTGTCTGCATTTGCACAGTCTCAGTGTGGGTTTGCCCTCTGTGGTGGTTCTCTTCTATAAGAGGCAGTTGAGGTTAAGCCCCTAGAAGACAGGGACTTGCCCGGTTGTCATTTCATGATCTGCCAAGGAGTTAGAAGCAATTTCCTGATCCCTCTTTGGAGCTAGAGCAACACAGGGACTACGGCCTCTGGGATTGCCCTTTGGGCCCAGCAGTGGCCGCTCCAGGCCTAGGGCCAGGCAGCCAGCCAAGCCCATCCCCAGGAACAGCGGCCAGTGCCAGCACAGAGGAGGAAAGAGTCTGGAGGCTGATGTGCAGAGGAGGGAGGGAGAGCCGGAGCAGCTGGGCTGAGACTGAGGGAGAGAAGCTGGAGGCTGATTTTGGTCCAGCAGAAGCTAGGCAGAACTGCTGTCTTTGGTCTTTCAGGTAAACACTCAAAGCTCTAAGTAGAAAAGAAAAAAAGCCTAGAAGTAGGTTTCCCCAGTTTGTGGGGTTTTTTTCCCTTCTTTTTTCTGCCTTTTCTTTGTCCGTATCCCTCCTTGTCTTTGGCTCCATTCAACCCATTTGTGCCCCTTGCTGAATCAGGAGAATGATCACTTACTGTGAGCAGACCTGAATCGCCATGGGAGATCTGGGCTGGCTCCTGCAAAGAACACCATTCTAGGAGAAGTGAGACTTGATTCTGTCACCAACGTTGTGACAATAATCATAACTATTATAGAAGGCTAATACTTACCAACCAAATGCTTTCTGTGAGTCAGGTATTGAGCAGAGCATTTACATGCATTATTTCGTTTATTTTGCCCAATAGTGCTTTGAGGTACAGCTGCCCCGTTTTAAAGTTCCATGCGGACAGTTCCAGTTCTTTGGTGAGATTGCCATGGCAATGGCAATGCTTTGTCCTGGTTTGTCTGAGCTCATCCGTTTCATCACTGCGCTCCTGTTTCCTCCATTCCTAGATAGGCTCCTTGACCTTGGTGTGTCTCCATTCGTTTAGTTTCCTGTAAAATGGGGGTAATTGCTTCACAGAGATATGTTTGTATATAGCTTTCATAACGTACTAACAAATACAAAATGATATTCATGAATACTAATGCTCTGTTGCTGCTGGAAACTTGGCGCCAGGTGTCCAGATTGTGCTGAGGCTGACCACTTCAGAGGTGGCAGTGATAAGAGAAGAGGACCAACTGGGAAGACAGTCCATTAAATTAGCAACTGCATAGAAATCTAGACGTCCTTTCTTCTGTAGATCTACAGAGCTGGGACCAAGTGGAGAGGGGAAGGAGTTTGGAACTGGCTGAAAGCCTGCTCCAGGTTAGGGTCGGGGCGTGACCAGCAATTCAGTGTCCATTGGGCAGAGCAGATTCTCCGCTTGATTTTATTCAGGATCAATCACAAGGAAATCCTGTGTTGCGGAGAGTCCGATCCTACAAGCATTTCTGGGTAGTGGTGTATTTGAGTAGGATCAGTACTGTGGTAAGAGAATCGGTTTTGGAACAAGCCCTGGGCCAGTGACTCAGTGCAGGGGTAGGAAGTCCTGGTTGCGCCTGTGGAATCTGAGGCCTGGAGCCCATTGTTCGGAGGGGATAAGTTGGGACTTCTAACAGGCTAACCAGATGCTACTGGGCTGCTACTACTAGTAGTACAGTAACAGCTGTTATATCAAGTGTTTTCTCTGAAGCCTTGTACCTTTTATCTGCATTTCCTCACTGAATTCTTTCAAGAGCTCCATCAGGCAGATACCATTTTGCAGATTGTGGAAATTCAGGCTCCCATTAGGGTCAAACAATTAGCCAGTGGTGCAGTTGGCCTTCCTTTTCAGAGCTGGAGCTTTTAACCGTGCTGGTGGACTAAAACATCACAGGTTTAGGGCATCTGGACTAATTCTAGTTTCCACATCTGGTAGGGTTGAGCCCAGGCACGTGGTGCCTGCCTGGATCGTGGCAGAAGGGCTGTGCTGGGGAGAGGGTAGTGAGTAGGAGATCCTTCTTGAGCACCAAGCACAGACGTGTGTTCTCTCTCCAGTGGCTGATGGTGAGATTTGCTGCTCTGGGGTTGCTGTGGTGTCATTCCTGAACTTGGGGCCTATCTGTTGTGTTTTCTCTCTAGGTGCTGTGCTGTGGGTGGGCTCAGCAATCTAGCCTAGGGGTAAATGTCATGGTTTCTTGAGCCAGACATGTGATCTTGGGTAATTTATTTTCCTCAGCCTCAGTTTCCTTGTTTTTAAATGGGGTTATGATGAGTATATGTGAGTTCATGTCCCTAAAATTGCTCAGCATAGTGCCTGGCACCGTATCAAGTGCTCAATAATTGATGACTGCTATTATTAGCTGTTAGCCATCAGCTAGTGAGTCTAGGGGAGACCTTCAACTTTAAAACACTTGAAGTACTGCCAGCCTGGGCCACGGGGCTGGGCACTGTGATTGAACCTGAGGAAAGCTCTGGGAGAGCAAAAGTATTTTCCCAGAGAAGGGGGTAGACACAGAAAAAGGTAGACCATTGGGCAGTAATCAGAGTAATCAGGGGACCATACTCATCAGATCTAGAGATATTTTCTTCTGGCTTTAGACCACCACTCGCCTCAACACTCAGTGGAATGGGGGCATTTCAAAGACAGGGACCGGAATGGAAGAAGGATCCAACTTTTTGGCATTTGCTGATTGATCATCTGTTGGAACTGATTTTCTTCTCCTTTTTTTCATCTGCTGGGCATGTTAAAAGCTTTCAGGTTTCAGCTGGTTCTGCTGTGTCAGGCAATCAAAAGATGCTCTTTCATGGAGGGGCAGTTGGCTAAATGGGATTAGGGCCTCTTTGAGAGCCCCATCTGTTCTGTCCCTACCTGAAGGCCTTGGCACCAGGATTTGGAGGAAGCTGCTATGATGAAGCATCTGCCCAGTGGGGGCAGGGTGAATGGCCTGGGGTAGGTGGGTCAGATGGAGGCCAGGAAATCCTCTTATCTCACTGGGTGCCCATTCCTCCCTCAGCAGCAGGAGCTGAGCAGCAAACACTGGTGAGTCAGCGTGCCTGGGAATTAAGAGTTGCCAGTCTGTGAGCATGTGGGGTTTGTGTAAGTTTGGGCCTTTTGTTTCTTTCAGCATTCTAGTCTTTAGAAACACAAATCTGGAAACCAGGCCCTCCACATGGTACAGTCCTTGTTTTGAGATAATTCAGCTCGCACAGTTGCCTTCCTTGTACCATGGTCTTCCAAGAATTAACCCCTTGCCATTTGAAATTGTAATGAGTTGTACTTATGGCTTACTAGCTGTAGTCTTAAAGCATAAAAAAGTCTTCTAAAAAACTTACTTAGGTGGTTACTTTCCATAGCATAAGCCCTTCTAAGAGCTTCAGTGTCTAAGATGCCTAAGTAAAACTACTACAGGTCTTTGAGGACATGTTTGGACATGTCTTTTTGTCATTTTTCTCTTTGAGATTGGAGAATGGGACAGGCCTTGATATGATACTCTCTAATAACTACAGGAATGATTGTGCTCTTCATTTTAAACTTACTGTATAATCAGAGCTTATCCTCAGAGAGAATTCCTCTTGAAGACAATCCCCAATTTATCCAGGCACTATTTGGAGGAAGCCAAGTATTTTAGGTAAAGTTTAAACCTCCAGCCGTTCATAAAAAACACCCTTTTGTCCCACTGCCTGTTCTCTAAGATCATTCAGTTTGGATCATAGAGGTCCATGAAATCTCCCTTGAACCGGGGAGGCCTGGGTGACTGACGTCGACTTTTATTTAATGTCTGTTTCCTACTGCATTTGTGGCTCCTGGTCCACGCTTCATTAACAACATAATATCAGTGGCTGCCATTATTATAGCAGTTGGCAAAGTTTTATAAATACTAAATTGTATATGGATTTTCCAACAAACCAGTTGAAGGTAGGAATATGAGTCCTGAGTAGACAGAGTCATCTTGGAGAAATCATCTCACCTCTGGCAAAATGTCTAGCAATTTGTTTAAAAAACACTTTAAAATTATATAAATAATTAATAAGCCACCGTGATGAATTTGTTATGTATCAGTGCAAACTTTTCTTTTTCATCTAGCAGGTATCCTACCATTTAGATATTGTAGTTGAGTAAATCAGTTCTTTTATTTTTCTTTTCTCAATTTTTTTCAGTTTTTTGTTTTTTTTCCTGAATATTTTGAACATTTATTTATTTATTTATTTATGGTGAACTTTTTTTAATTCTCATTTTAGGTTTGGGGGTACATGTTAAGGTTTGTTACATAGGTAAACATGTCATGGGGGTTTGTTGTACTTACTATTTCATCATCCAGGTATTAAGCCCAGAACACAGTAATTGTCTTTTCTGTTCCTCTCCCTCCTTCCACCCTCCCCCATCAGGTAGAACCCAGTGTCTGTCATTTCCTTCTTTGTGTTCATAAGTTCTCATCATTTAGCTTCCACTTTTTAAGTGAGAACATGTGCTATTTGGTTTTCTGTCCCTGTGTTAGTCTGATGAGGATCATAGCCTCCAGCTACATCCATGCTCCCACAAAAGACATGACCTGGTTCTTTTTTATGGCTACATAACATTCCATGGTGTATATATACTGCATTTTCTTTATCTAATCTGTCATTGATGGGCATTTAGGTTGATTCTACATCTTTGCTATTGTGAATAGTGCTACAGTGAATGTTCACATGTGTGTGTCTTTATGGCAGAATGGCTTTTATTTGTCTGAGTATATACCCAATAATGAGATTGCTACGTCGAATGATAATTCTGCTTTTAGCTCTTTGAGGAATCATCATACTCCTTTCCATAGTGGTTGAAGTAATTTACACTCCCACCAGCAGTGTATAAGTGTTCCCTTTTCTCTACAACCTTACCAGCACCTGTTACTTTTTTTAACTTTTAATAATAGCCATTCTGACTGGTGTGAGATTGTATTTCATTGTGGTTTTGATTTGCATTTCTCTAATGATCAGTGATACTGAGCTTCTTTTGCTATGCTTGTTGGTCACATGTATGTCTTTTTTTGAGAAGTGTCTATTCATGTACTTTGCCCACTTTTTAATGGGGTTGTTTTTCTCTTGTAAATTTAAGTTCCTTATAGATAATGGATATTAGACCTTTGTCAGATGCATAGTTTGCAGATTTCTTCTCCCAATCTGTAGGATGTCTATTTACTCTCTTGACAGTTTCTTTTGCTATGCAGAAGCTCTTAAGTTTAATTGTTATAGATCTCACTTGTCAATTTTTGCTTTTGTTGCTATTGCTTTTGGTATCTTTGTTATGAAATCTTTGCCTGGTTCTGTGTCAAGGATGATATTGCCTAGGTTATCTTCTAAGGTTTTTATAGTTTGGGGTTTTACATTTAAGTCTTCAATCCATCTTGAGTTGATTTTTGTATATGGTGTGAGGAATGGGTCCAGCCTCAGTCTTCTGCATATGGCTATCTGGTTATCCCAGCACCAATTATTGAATAGGGAGTCTTTCTCCCCATTGCTTGTTTTTGTCAGCTTTGTTGAAGATCAGATGGTTATAGATGTGCAGCCTTATTTTTGGGCTCTCCATTCTGCTCTATTGGTCTGTGTGCCTGTTTTTGTACCAGTAATTTTTTCAATTTTTTTACACAGGGTCTTACCCTGTCACCCAGGCTGCAGTGGAGTGGCGCTATCCCAGCTCACTGCAGCTGTGACCTGGGCTCAGTTGATCCTCCCACCGTAGCCTCCTTTGTAGCTGGGACTTCAGGCGTGCGTCACCACACCTGGCTAATTTTTTTCTATTTTTCATAGAGATGGGCTCTTGCTATGTCTCTCAGGCTGGTCATGAACTCGTGAACTTAAGCTATCTGCCCACCTGCCTTGGCCTCCCAAAATGTTGGGATTACAGGCATGAGCCACTGCACCCAGCCCCAGTCCTTCTTTTTAGAAGTGGAGACATGCTTCTTTGGACAACTCAGCCCATAGGCCCTACAGGACAATCACATTTTTTGTGAACTTGGCTTCCATTCTAAATACAGCCTTGCTGAGGACATGGGGGAGAAAAAGAAGCTCCTTGGTTGGGAAACTTGGTTTGGAGTACCGGCTTGGTGGATGGTTTCTATAGGTGGTTGGAGTAGGGCAAATAAAGGGCATTTCACCTACTGTGCCAGATAGGCCCAAAAAGGAATCTGGACAAATCAGAGGCAAATTTCACTTTGCTACTTGGCTTAGGCCCCTGCTTGTAGTCTTGACAACCTCGTCGTTAGGCCATTATGAGACTGTTGTTCTGAATATGGCCACCCCTCCTCCCTACTCATCCTACTTAAGATCTGAGAATGTTGGCATTAGGAACTAGAAGATGAACGCTTTCTTTGTGCCTTCTGGCTTAACCCAAGTCCAAATAACTTTTCTTACATGATGGCAAGTTGGCAAGACAGATTTCCTCTGGAATATTTCTGTCAAATTGTAGTCTTTGAAGCATTCTACATATGAATCAGCCTCTTTGAAACTGATTTTACCTTAAGAATTTTAGGAATTTCCCTCATTGGTTCTCCATATGTGCCCCAGCCACTGCGTCGCCAAGGTGAAGTTACAGAGCTGGCCTATGAAGGAGATGATGAACTTGGGGTCTCTCCCATGGTTCGTTGTTGGCTCATGGAAATAGACTGGTGAACCAGTGCACAGTCCCTAGAAGGTAGGGTATGGACCTACCTTCCCCATTTCCCCTGCCCAGAAGTGATGGCTTTCTAATTTCCTTCCAGGTTGGCTGGCTCCTCTGGCTGATGGCATGTTGAGGTACATGGGCCAGTGGCAGCGAGGGCATCCGATCCAAAGGGGGCCACTCTAGAGGCTGGGCCACCAGCACCATGGGCCAGTGTGTCACCAAGTGCAAGAATCCCTCATCGACTCTGGGCAGCAAGAATGGAGACCGTGACCCCAGCAACAAGTCACACAGCAGGCGGGGTGCAGGCCACCGTGAGGAGCAGGTACCACCCTGTGGCAAGCCAGGTGGAGATATCCTCGTCAATGGGACCAAGAAGGCCGAGGCTGCCACAGAGGCCTGCCAGCTCCCAATGTCCTCGGGAGATGCTGGGAGGGAGTCCAAGTCCAATGCCGAGGAGTCTTCCTTGCAGAGGTTGGAAGAACTGTTCAGGCGCTACAAGGATGAGCGGGAAGATGCAATTTTGGAGGAAGGGATGGAGCGCTTTTGCAATGACCTATGTGTTGATCCCACAGAATTTCGAGTGCTGCTCTTAGCTTGGAAGTTCCAGGCTGCAACCATGTGCAAATTTACCAGGTTAGTCACAAGTACTTTATGTCACCAGGTGAGCAAAGGAGGAAAGAGAACACTGTCGGGCAGTGGTGCCCAGCTAGGATAGGACTGGGTTGGCTTCATAGGGTTTTGGGTGAGTTTTTATTTTCCTGACTAGGTTCTCTAAAGCTTAAATGTTTTGAGCCAAGTCATGGTTATGATCCAGAGAAGCCCCTCTGGACTCTAGGGGTTTAAAATGTATCTACCTGGTTCTGCAGACCTACTGAATAGGAATCTCAGTGGGGAAGGCCCAAGCATTTGCATTCTGATAAAGATTCTTGTCTGGTTCTAATGTGGACCACATTTTTTTTTTTTCCAGAACAATGCCTTTGCCTGATTTGTAGGTCAAATTTCAGGCCTATCCTAGCATTATTAGGCAGCTTCTGAGTAACTGAGCACGGCTCATCTTTGCCTTAAATGAAGAATAAGCCAGGATGAGCCAGGTCGCCAAGTTGTCACTCAGCCCTACTGCTGTCTTGGACCTTTCTTTTCTTTTATTCCTTTATGTGTCAGTTCACTCACTCCATATTTATTGTATGCCCAGCATGTGGCAGGCACTGTGAGTGCCAATACAGTAAGTGCCTTTGGGATATGCCTCTCTGCCTCCATGAAGCCACTTGCCCTTTCTAGTTCTTAGCATATTGCCCGCCCTCAGCCAGGCCTGTGTGTAACAAGGTCAGTTGGCCCCAGTTACTAAGCATTAGCTGTGCATATTGTTCTAGTCATATGTCCCTATAAAATGTGGTTTGTAGAGCATGGGGTTATGAATAAGAACCAGCTTTGAGACCCAGCCGTACAATTTCTAGTTTGCATGCCCCCCACCCCAGACAGGTTACCCTCCAGACCTCAGAGGCAGGTACTGCAGTCCCTGAGAAGATGAGCAATGTGAGACCATGCTGAAAGGGTTGTATAGATGTTAAAAATACATACATAATTTTTGTTTTTTAACATTAGAATTTTGACCTCTGGTGGTAGAATTACCCAGGTTCAGAATCCTTGGCTCCAGAAGTCTCCCTTGGCAATCACTAAAAATATACCTCAAACAAACAACCCATAGAGAATCAGAAGGGAAGCAGGAAGCCTCCTCCTCTGGAAGCAGAAAGAATCCACAACTTAATTGCTATTGCAGAGAGGGAAACAAGGGAGGGAGCAGGAGACTTGATTTTAGCTTTGGGAAGATGAATGAATGAATAAATGAACCATTATCAGCTGCCCACCATGTGCCAGGCACTGTTAGCAGCAGAGTATTAATTTGTTTAGTCCTCACCAAAACCCTATGAAGGTGCTGTTTTTACCATTTGACAAATAAGGAAATAAGACTAATTAGTTGGAGGAGTTCAAATCCAGACCATCTGGCAGAAAGCCCTACTCTTAATTACTATGCTGTATTACCTCTCAGTAAATGGTATCGTTTGTAATTATTAATTGTACTTTCTTCTTTCTGTTGCAGGAAGGAGTTTTTTGATGGCTGCAAAGCAATAAGTGCAGACAGCATTGACGGAATCTGTGCACGGTTCCCTAGCCTCTTAACAGAAGCCAAACAAGAGGATAAATTCAAGGATCTCTACCGGTTTACATTTCAGTTTGGCCTGGACTCTGAAGAAGGGCAGCGGTCACTGCATCGGGAAATAGCCATTGCCCTGTGGAAACTAGTCTTTACCCAGAACAATCCTCCGGTATTGGACCAATGGCTAAACTTCCTAACAGAGAACCCCTCGGGGATCAAGGGCATCTCCAGGGACACTTGGAACATGTTCCTTAACTTCACTCAGGTGATTGGCCCTGACCTCAGCAACTATAGTGAAGATGAGGCCTGGCCAAGTCTCTTTGACACCTTTGTGGAGTGGGAAATGGAGCGAAGGAAAAGAGAAGGGGAAGGGAGAGGTGCACTCAGCTCAGGGCCCGAGGGCTTGTGTCCCGAGGAGCAGACTTAGTGGCTCTGTCCCAGGAGCAGCAGCAAGGATCTGCCCGCTGCCCTGCAGCCAACTGAGGAATTGGACCTTTTTGGAAATTACTGAAGATCCGGATATTTTCTACTTTACACCTTTCTCTGCCTTGTATCTGAAAGGGCTCTAAAATGCTGTATCATGTTTTAGGCACTTTCTTCATTTTTTGGTTATTTTGGTTATTTTTTGGGGGGGAGATCTCCCAAAATATTTGAACCTGGCTACATGTTGTGTATCTTTTTTTGAAGCCTTCAGATAGAATAAGCCTGCCATTTCTTGCACAAATTAGATTATTTTTGTGTGGGGGAGGGGTTAGAACAGGGAGGGGGGATGGGACTGTTAGGTTGAATTAACATTACAAAATGATACAGTGCCAGATCTCAGTTTTGCATATTGTTTTTCAGGGCAGGTCTGTACTGTGTGTAGTGCTGTTTACATGGTTGAATTTAGGTTGTAATAATTATTTTTAAAGATTTACACAGATTTGAATAGCAGTGTTAACTGTTAGCCACATTGCATTAATTACCAGGCAATTTAGAGCTCTTGGAGAGCCATGGCCAGCCAAGAGCATTTGTAGTCTGGTGACAACCCCCCTTTAAGCTAATTTATCCAGAACCCGTATTTCCCTCACTTCTTGCTCATTCCTTCTTTGACCTATTGCATTTCATGTTGAGTTTATCCATCAACATGCTGCACCTGTCAGTCAAGTGAGCATTTTTTAAGAACACGTTGTACTGAGAACCACTTAAGCATTGAATGCAGAGAAAGCAGTGCTACCTCAGTTTTGCTGGAAGTAGACTTCTTTGATAGTTTTCTTTCTTTGATGAAGTTTCTGTATTTTCATGTTGTAAGTGGAAATACTTTTTTTTGTTTGTTTGTTTCATTTGCCTTGGAGCCAAAGTTTCTGTTCCTGGTGGTCAGGAAACTGCCTGCCGGCCAGCTGACTTGAAGGAAAACTGTGGTATGGAGCTCTGCTTGAATTTTTTTTTTTTTTTTTTTTTTTTTTTTTTTTTTTTTTTTTTTTTTTTTTTTCAGTTTAGTTTTTTCTTTGAGTATCATCAGCTTACTTGTCTGGCAAGGGCAGAAGCCTGGGGTTGGCCTGAACTCTGCCAAACAAATATCAAAGTGTATTTAATAGTTAAATTTGTGCCCTTTCCCTTCTTGCTGCACCCATGTTGTCACTTAACCCCCAGGAGTTATTTATTATCTTTTTGTTAAAGTCAGGCTCAGTTGGGGTAATGTGATGACTATTTAGGTTTACATGACCCTCCTCTCCTTTCCCTACCCCTAAATATGTATATATACATATATAAAATATGTATATATTTTACCTATATAAAATATATATATATACACATATATGTATCTATATTCCTTTGTTTCTTTGCCTATTTAAACTGGCCATAAAAGAGGGAGCTGCCTTCAATATATAAAGTATAAGAGTGCCAGGGAATGCCATAATGGAGGCTTTTGGATCTGAATTTGGACCATTTTCACTAAAGAGGAGTTTGCTTAGCCCTTTCCTCACAAGAGGGAGGGCCTGGTTCCCCAGACTTCTCCACGCGCCCGCTCCATAAGGCCAGCTTTGGCCAGACTGCCACAGGGGCCTGAGGAGCTGACCTTGGTCCTACCCAGTTTCAGTTAGAGGGTCCTCCCATTATTTCTCCATTTAAAAAGTATGTCCTCAGAAAACTGTACTGGAAGGATGGGTGGCAGGAACTTGTATAGTTCAGCTTCCAACACTTTGGAACAGATTAAAAAGGGAATCTTTTAAATAAAAACTTATAAGAACATTTTATACTCTTGAGGTAATGAAACTTTGTCTATTAAACATTTGGAGGTTTCTGCCCTAACGAATACCCCTCTACCTCCCAGGAATGTTTCTCAGCCTGGGCAGGAATTGCATGATTTGAGTTCCATTGTGAGTAGCCTTACAGCTCTGGGCTCCCATCTTAAGGATTATTAAAGAGTTTTGGCAGTATTTTTCTAAAATTGGTATTGACAATAGGGAACATTCTTGGAATTTTTTTAAGCCTAAACCTGACAGTTCCTCTTTCAGAGGGGCAAATGGGAAACTTTAAGATCATCTACGGTACAGTATTGCCAGAAAGCTGAAGGGGGTCGGGCCATATGCCTGGCTTCTGCTCTAGCTAAATAAGAATCCTGAATAAGTCTCCAGGGGTCCCAGCAGGCTCTGTAGGATCCGCTGTAGCTGGGGTACCCAGACTGAGGTTTTAAAATGGCCGCTTTTTTATTGAGCCAGTTTGCAACTCATTTTTTCTGGTTCTGGACTGAGTAGTGGTTGACTGAGGGAAAAGGCAGGCTGCTCTTGGCCAGGTAAGGCCCTTTCCATCCCAGATCAGGGTGTATCAGAGAGACGCATGCAGAAGAGGGAGGCAGCCCAGGGCCCTGAATACTCTGGAGAAACTACGTTCCTTCCCCATCCTGTAAGAAGACATTCCGTGCATTAGGTATACTAGAGTGGGTGGATTTTGTTGTTTTTTTAAATTAACTATTTAGCTTCCTCATTCCCCCACCACAAAAGCCATTTAGTTATTTTTTTGGTTATATTAATCCATTTGCAAATGAGAAGCCAGAAAAGGGGGCAGTCAGGGAGGGACTTACAAGTTCCTTCCAAGTTTGAGTACTTTTTACTCGGCAAAGATTTCAAGCTTCTGCAGTAGCTCTGGGCCAATGCTTTCATGACAAGAAATGCAGTTTTTTCTGCAAAGGGATCCAAGGTGAGGTGTGTGTAGGGTTTGAAGTTATACTTCTGGGAAATTAAAAGCCTTGTTCCTTTCAACCTAGAAATAGGTTTGCCACTTAATGAGTGAGCAGTAAGTCTGTGTAAGAGACCGAATGCGTGCCCCTCAGGTAAGCTAGTACACTCCTTGCTTAGCAATATAACATTAGGGTGATGTGGAGAGGGTCAGGATGTGGATGCCACTTTGGAAATTCGCAACATCTGAGGGTGACAACTGTTGGGAAATAAGAACTTGGTTTTGACAAATGGCTTTGTCTGTGAGCTTCTGTGATGTTTCTTTAGCAATTTATTAGAAAGTTGGTATGAGATGACGTGCTGCTTCATTGCATGTGCTTTCCCCGATCCTTGCCAAATCCGAATGTATCATTCTAATCCCACATCCTATAAGAGCCTTTGCTGTGTTTCAGCTGGTTGTCTCAGCAGGTGAAGTGCTGCCCACCTGTGGGAGTTGGGCCCAGGAACCCATGTCTGCCCTTCTGATAAGGGAAGACGGATCTAGAGCTGGGCGAAGATCTAAATTTTAACCAAACCTCCAGGCCCAGGAAAATAACAATTGAAAATGCACAAGACAGTGTTTTCAATATTAAACTTCCTAAGGAAGGCACAAACTAGTCTTTTGGAAAGGAAGAAAGGATTAAGCCACAGAGTATTAGTCTTTGAAGCAGTATTGATCTCCAGGGGCTGGTGCCAAAATTTAGTCTCGAATGCTGGAGGCTGTAGGATATGGGACCTCATAGTACACTTGACGGCCTCATATACTGTATACCCTGCCAAATTGTACTAAGCAGTGGTGGAAAGTTACTGGGGTAAGAACTTGTCTACAAGTTTGCAAACCAAAACAGAGCTTTTAGGTTGGTGCAACAGTAAGGCAGAAACCACAATTACTTTTACACTATTTAGGAGTGTTTGGTTTGCCGTATTCCAAATGAGGTCTTCAGTGTAGCAAAGCCCAAAAGTTAGATTCAATTATGCAATTATAAAGTAAGGCATGGAAAGAAACTGCTGCTAGGTTTTTGTTGCTTTTTACTTGACTGCTTTGCTATTTTTCTTCTCTCATGTTTGGTTGGCTATGACTTGAGCATCTTGGTAACTGACAAAGGTCTTCCTTGGGGGACTTGAACATCTTGGTAAATGACAGGTCTTCCTTGGAGGACTCCAGCAGTATCTTGTTTAAACAGCTGAAAGGACTGTTAAGGCTGTTGAATTGTGTTAATTGGGACTCACTGAGGAAATGCGACATTGGTCCTCCTCTTCATTCCACAGTGTGTTTTCTGATCATATAAAGGAGGTTCCCATCCACCCCCCCTTCAGTTTATTCTCATGGTAAGCTGTAATTACATATCCAGTTTAAACTGGACTGGAACTGCATGTTGGTGAGGATCAGCAGGAGTTTTCCCCCTTTTCAAAAGACAAAATAGATTCTTGAGCACTGGTTCCAGAAGCAAAATAGTTTAAATAGCTTTGCATAACCATTGGTTTCTGCTTCTGATTCAGGTGCTGGGCATTATGTTGTCCCTATTCTTCTTGGAAACCCAGCCTATCTCATACATACCTACTTCCACCACCCATCTAACTTCCCTGCTCCTTTCAACACAAATCTTGGATATTGCCAAAGGAAGCCATTCAGCAGCTGCTGCGGTTTTTTATCCCCACTGACATGCAAACATTTGCTCTGGGAGAAGTGTTTTCCCTCTGACCCCGCTCCCCAGCCCTGTCTGTGATTAATTGCTCTTACCTGTTGCACTAATGAATATGATTCGTTTTTGTTGTTTTTTTTTGTTTTTGTTTTTTGACTCTAGGTTTTAAAGGGGGAATGTAAAGCAATAGGCAAATGGGGCTTAGATGAATTGGTCCCACAGATATACCCTGCCTTAAGCCGCTGAGGTGATGAGTCCACTGCTCATGTGACCCTCCACCTTTGTGAATCCCTCTTGGTTTGTGACCAGTGTGTCTATTTGTTGAGGTTGTACAAACTTGACAAAAGTTAATACTTTTGTTTGTATTTGCTGCACTGTTGCACTCTCCAAATGGCCCCTTGAGTATTTTTATTGACTTGTTACACACATTTTTGTCTTTGATGTCTACATTTTTCCTTTAATGTTTTTTATTTGGAAGGTTACCTGCTGTTGGATTTAATAAATTTGTTTACTTGATTATTGATATTTCTAAAAAAAAAGAAAAAAAAAGGTGACTTTATTCTGGGGCAAAATTTACCCACTGGGAGCTTCTGCCAACATGATATTCAGTAACAATTTTTATTCTTTGAAAAATAATCCAGATAAGTATAGGATTCTCAGACTCCAAACATGAGTGTTGACCTCCCACATACCAAACTTAATAGAGTGGCTTTTAGGGGTCTCAGTGCTTAGAGGCAATGAGAAAGTAAGTCTTCACAGAGCCACTGCCTAAATAGTCTTACCCTAGCAACTGATGTGAATTCTCATGAGGAATAAAAAGTGAAGTTGAGTACTGTATTAAATGCGTGATCCCTAGATTTAACAGTATCGCAGTGAGTAAGGCAAAGGAAACAAGCTGTGTCTAGCTTTAACTGTCGAGTGCCACTGCTATCTGACCTTTGGCAAGTTAGTGAACCTCTAAGTTTCCTTTTACTTATCTGTAAAATTTTAAAAAAGCCCTTGCTTCCATCAGAGCGTTTAAAAGCGTTGATAAAGTCCCTAAGACACATAAGTGCTCAAACATTACAAACTCTTTTAAGGTTCTCCAAAGGAATGTTAGGTGAGTGATGCAGAGAAACCAGAAAATAGGAGAGGGGGGTTAGCACGGTCATACATGATCTTTCATTAAGTCACAGTTCCTCTGTGCCAAACTGGGGATGGGGGAAGAAGCTCAGATCCCTGGGAATTCTCATCTGCCTCTTAACACTCTACACGCATGATTAGACCACTTACGACCCTTAGCTTCCTTCCATTGTATGTTCTGTCTAGTTATTGTTTACATTCAGGAAAGCTCTTGACTGGCCATCTTATACATTTCTTTCATGGAGGCCCTGATGGCCTCCCCGAAGATTGCCAGCCTCATGTTGGTACCTTGTAAAAGTAAGTATGGTGGTGGGAGTAGATGTTCTTTTTCTTTTCAGTTGCAAAGGCTCTGGAATTCATGTATATATTCTCTAATTAGGGAGAGGTTTCTGTGATTTTGTCAGTGAACTAGAATTCTTTATTTTCTCTTCCTCCCTCATTACTTAGGATAGGACCAGGTAGGGGCTGGAAGGAAATCTAAGGGGTAACGTTTTCCTCACTTAAAAAGTATACCTCCTTTGAAAACAGACTAATGCAGTTAATCGGAAGAAAAACAGGAAAAAAAAAGTATACCTCGAAAGCATTCCCCAGTTGGCTCTTGTGCTTGTTTCTTCTATGCTTTGGCATTTCTGAGTTACAGAGCCCACCAGAGCGTTACAAACGGGTTTGGAGAATAAAGTTGAAGGTTACTGATTTGGGGGCTTGTATAGAGCCTGGGCTATTCAAAGTGCTGTCACAGGCTGTATAGATTATATACAGCTGAAATCCAATTTTCAATTCGATGATGGGCAAACAACTTCACTTAGTTACCAGATGAACTTAACTGCATGTGGAATGCTTTGTAGCAAGAAAGGTGCACTGAAAGTAGTGCTGAAGGTCTGAGGAGTATGGAAGAGCTGCAATACTGGCTTCTTCCCTCCTTTCAAATCCAGTTGCTGAAGCACATGGCTAGGTTGGCTCTGGAAGTCATCCTTCTAGCTGAGTTTTGACGTAGGTCAAAAAGGGTTAGTCTGCCTGATAAGATTAGGGAGCTTGCCTAACCTCTCCATTTCCCTTCCTTTATGTTGACTTCTGAGGATGCCCTATCTGAAAACCATAAGGCTCCTACCTGAGTTTAACATTCTGTTCAGTGTTCTGGCCCTTATCCCGTCTCTTGACTCAGGTGCTGAAAAAGTCCTGGTGGAATGTAGCAGCACCAGTGCAGTCAGCAGCAAAGCATCTTAACTCTACAGTGTTTTGTAATCCATGCTGATGGGGACTCTCCATGGGCCCTGTGCTTATCTGGGGTGGTGCTGCTAAAACTGTTAGTATATTATAGAGCTACACAATAGTGTGGAACCACTACATGAACAAGACAGAAGAAAACATGTATACTGGCCTTAGTATACACATGGACTTATATGATAAAGGAGCATCCTCCTTTATTGGGTAAGTAAAGATAGGTAATTGGGTAAACTTACCTAAATATTTGGGAGAAAGTTATTATATGCCAAAATAAGATCCAAGAAAAATAAGGCTATGAAGTATAGAAATTAAATCATTAGAAATACATAAACTTGTCATTGTATCCAGAGATCTGTCAGGACTTTTTTTTTTTTTTTTTTGGACAGAAGCAGACAGAAGCAGTCAGGACTTTCTAAGCATAAAAGCAAATAGAAGAAATCACAAAAGACTAAACATAAAATGATGTACCTTAAAAAGCAAACTGCCAGGCACGGTGGCTCACGCCTGTAATCCCAGCACTTTGGGAGGCTAAGGCAGGCGGATCACATGAGGTCAGGAATTCGAGACCATCCTGGCCAACGTGGTGAAGCCCTGTCTCTA
>NW_016107400.1:3862273-3874346 GCF_001604975.1 Cebus imitator | reverse complement strand
AAAAAAAAAAAAAAAAAAGCAAACTAAAATTTGTAATAGTTTATAAATGGACAGTATAGTGAATCCATAAGATGCTCTTAAAACTTCAGTATGGAAAAGTACCTGGCTTCCCCACAGAAAAATGGGAAAGGATATGCACAACTCACTTAGGAAAAATAATTGACCAAAAACCTTCTGGGAAAAAAAGCAGACTGTCAATCTAATGCATTTTCAAATAAACAGACATTAAAAATACAATGAAAAACTTAAATTGGCAAAAATTTGAAATCTATGCTAGTAAACAGTAAAAGCCTTTTTGGAATTAAAAGCATGTATTCATACTCTTTAAGCCAATAATTTCACTTACAAACTTTTCCTAAAAGAAAGCTGCCAAGGATGTATGTGCAAGGATATCATTGGCAGCATCATTTGGGAACAACTTCAATGTCAAAAGGGACTGTTTTAGAAATTATGCCATGCATCAATGCTAGAATATTATACAGCTATTAAAACTGCTTTTGAATAATAAGTTTCTATCATGGAAAAATAGAATTGTCATAAAATATTGGCAGTCATTGACTCTGGATGGTGGGATCAGTTGTGATTTAAATTTTTCTGTATTTTTCAAATTTTCATTAATAGGTTTCCTTTATAATAGGGAAGAGGTTATTTACAAAAAGGGAGACAAAAATGAACAATCCCACTATGGGCAAAGAGACCAGAAAATGGGAGTAATGTGTTCAAAGCCTAAACATGAATTGTGTACAAGCCCTTGGAGTTGCTTTTCTCCTGTAAGGAGCTGCTTCTCCAGCAGCCGCCTTGGCAGCTCTGTGCTGGCTGCCTAGAAGGGTGTGGGAGGAAAAATGCACAAACGCACTTATGAATGGAATGTGTGTTTTGCAAGAGGCCAAGCTGGCAGCTTTGGCTTCCAAAAGGTGGAGCATCAGGCGAAAGAACAGAGTGTGCAGACTGAGGTCTCAGAGGCCTTGGGATGCAGGCCCATCTCTGCAGAGTTCTGGAGTTGGATCCTAGGGGGAGACCTCTAGCCCTACCCTTTCTCCTAAGAAAAAAAAAATGGCCTTGGCTATTCTTGGGAGCAAGAGGAGTGCTCTTGGTACAGGGAGATGATGCTTAGTAAAAAAGCATGTCATTTATTGAAGACTTAATCTTGTCTTTTCCTAGTTTAATACCCATAACCTTATAAAGTACTAATTTCCCCCATTTTAAAGGTGAGAAAACTGAGGCCCAGAGAGAGAAGATAATTCATAGTGCATTACTGTGTCATTTGCCACAAACTGGATCTTTTGACTTCTCAATAATCAAAAGTAGTTCTTTCCTCATTTTATACAGCTATGGTAATAGCCTCACATGAGGTTAAGTGACTTGTCCAAAAATACTTAGGTGTGTGTGGGAGGTGAAGCTCTGACCCAGGCCTGTTCATATCCACAGCAGGCACTTAATTTGTCTCTTAGGACTTGGGCCTCAAGAAGTAAACAGCAGGTAAGCTCCCACAGCTTTGGCATTCAGTTGGGCAGGAAGGAACCCAACAACACTGTCAGTTTCAAGTTGTTCTCAGGGCCTTGCAGCGGAAGTTGGCAGTTCACCTGGAGAACTTTCCTCCTAATGAAGGGACTTGAATCAAGTTGCAGTGTTTGATCCCCAGTCAAGCTCTGCAGCTCTGGTTCCATACAGGGCCAGGTTTTATAGAAGCTACATTTAAACTTTAATATAGGATCAGATCTTATGAAGCTACATTTACAGGGTTAAACACTGCTCCAACTGCCCAACCTTAAGAGTTAATTTTAAGTAGAATTATCTTTTTCTTCTTCTCCTGACAGCAGCTGGTAAGAATTATTTTCTGATTATAAAAGCAATGTATGTTGAATGTTAAGAAAAATCGAATCTACACACAGAAAAGCATTTGTTAAAACCTAATTTGTCAGTGCCACTAGCCACAGATAAATGCTGTTAACATTTTGGCATATAGCCTTGTAGGTTTTGATAGAAGTCTATGTATAGCTATGTACATTTTCTCCTACAAAAGTGGACTCAAACTACATGCTATTCTGTATCCTTCCAGACTTCATACAACAAATCATACACAGTTCTGTGAATATATAATCTCCTTAATCTGTAATCTGGGATACACATCATTATCCCAAGCACAGAAATGTTAAGTAATTTATTTAAGTTCACACAACTAATAATTTAAAAAGCTGGGATTCAAAGTCAAGCATTCTAGATCTAGAGGTCTATTGCCTCTTCTTGAAGATCTCTTTCACTGAAGATTTTATTCACTCTCACAGGCACACACACACACTTCAGAACCGGCTACCTAGAACTCCACTGTAATAACTCTGTGCTATCTCTTTCATTACATGTTTTTATGTAACTATCCTAGTACCCTAGGATAATGCTGTAGAAGTAGAATTGCAGGGTCTCAGTATACAGAGCAATCTACAAGGTTTTTGGGTATGATACATACTGTATGCCAGATTCATCTTTTCTGGAGGGCAGTTAATATCTCTACTGGTTTTGGAATTGGGTGCCTATGTCCCATGTCCTTTCCAGCACAGATTGTTATCAGTTTGAGAGTTGATTAAAACGCAGAGCACTGGCTTTTACTGAATTTCAAGTTTCCAGTTACCAGGGAGAGAGATGGTGTGATGGAGGCACCTTCTGGTGAAGGGTGGCACTGCAGCCACCTTCTGAAGGGAAGGAGGATTCCTAAAAGTGGCACGGAAGGGGTTTCCAGGGCTAGTTAAAAAAACTAAAAGAATCAGCCAGGAGCGGTGGCTCATGCCCATAACCCCAGCACTTTGGGAGGCCAAGATGGGCCAATGATGAGGTCAGGAGATTGAGACCATCCTGGCCAATATGGTGAAACTATCTCTATTAAAGATAAAAAAATTAACTAGGCATGGTAGCGTGCCCCTGTAGTCCCAGCTACTCGGGAGGCTGATGCAGGAGAATCGCTTGAACCCAGGAGGCAGAGGTTGCAGTGAGCCAAGATGGCACCACTGCACTCCAGCTTGGTGAGAGGGAGACAAAACAAAAAAGGCTGGGTGTGGTGGTTCACACCTATTATCCCATCCCAGCACTTTGAGAGGCCGAGGCAGGTGGATCACGAGGTCAAGAGATCGAGACCATCCTGGCCAACATGGTGAAATCCCATCTCTACTAGAATACAAAAAGTTAGCCAGGCATCAAGGTGCGCACCTGTAACCCAAGCTACTCGGGAGGCTGAGGCAGGGGAATTGCTTGAACCGGAAGGCAGAGGTTGCAGTGACCCGAGATCACGCTACTACACTCCAGCCTGGAGACAGAGGAAGACTCTGTCTCAAAAAACAAAACAAAACAAAACAAAAAAACTAAAACAATCTTCCACTCCACTGCCTGATGGACTTGCCAGAATTTTCATTTCAGTCTATCATTGTCCTTCAATTTTATAAGAGCTATCAATAAGAAAACAGTTTATCTTAAAGAAATTTGCTTCATAGACATCACAACTTTGACAAATTGCATAACTGACTGGTTTTCTGCATACAGAAATCATTCCTCCTGGTTTCCTTATTAGTATATACCACGTAATGGGGTACTACATGGAATGAGCACCTGCTACTGTGCCTCTGCATATAAACTCAATGACATAAACAATCTGTGGACATCCCCATACTATGCTTGAACTTTAGGCATTTATTGAAAACTTATACATGCCATATAAACAGATTAACTCTTTTAGCTGCTATACCACGTTTCCACAAAAGCTGTCTGCTGGTTGGAGAGGCTATAGCCTGACCACATTCTTTGCCATTGTCTGTAAGGGGTAAGAAATGGCACATGGAAACATGGCAGGCAGACTCATGAACAAAGGCCTGGGTTGGTGCTTTCTTCTTCCTCTTTTATTCCCATCAGTCCTAGGCCAGAGAGTGAACCATGAGTGCTGCAATAAATGAGAAAAAAAGTAGGTTTTTATCCATAAGGTTTAATGAATGGTTATAAATGCCTAGAGATTTTTTTGCAAGTATGTGTATGTGTGCCATCAGGCGAGGGCAGGAAGATTTATGGAAAGCTGCCTGCTGAAGGTGGTTTAATGGAAAAAGCACTGATGAGTCCCAGAGGCCTAGATTCAAATCCTACATCTACCTATTAAGAGATATGAGGCATATCTATAAAACAATGAATATATTTAAATTACTATCTCACAGGGATTTAGTGAAGAGGACCAACAATAGCAAACATACACTGAGCACTTACTACATGCTAAGCATTGTTCTAAGCACTTGTCTCATTTATCCTCAAAACAGCTCACTGATGCAGGTACAAGTGTTATCCTCATTTAAAAAGTAAACAAGCTCATAGACATTATATGGCTTGCTCAAGTCATACCACTGTAAAGTAACAGAACCAGGATATCAATAATAGCAATCTGTCATTAGAGCCCTTATAAATTGCTGTTAAGAATCTTAATCTTGGTTCATTTCATACTTTTGTAGCACCTGCTAGGTGCCAGTGGCTGTTTGAAAAATGTTAAAAAACATTAACTTATTTAATAATGCTTGTTGTAGGAAATCTGACATGGTACTTGGAATTTAGGAGCCATTCAATACATGTTAGTTCCCTGCCACTTTGAGGAGGTCTCTGAGGCAAAGCAGGCAGAAATGGGCAAAGACAAACACAGAATCTGTCTCCACCTGATATCTGAAATTAAACTTGCAAACACTAGACTTGTGTGTATGGAGAACTAGAGCTTCAAGGCAGGAGAGTTGCTCTGGAGTCAGACACACCATCAGGGTTCAAGTCCTGACTGTGCACTTGCTAGCTCTGTGACCCTAGAAAACTGCTTAATCTGAGACTTTTTCTCTACTTTGTTGAATAAAGATTCTAAGAACCTCAACCAAAAATGCATATGAAAGAATTTAGCACAGTACCTGGGTTTGATAAATTACTGTTGTTTTAAATATTAATTTAAGCACTACCAAAAATGTAAGGATTAAGAGGCGAGTCAAGATCCCAGCCTAAGGAAGCCTTCTATTGTTTTAGCTATTCATTTTTTTCCCAAGGTTTCCCAAGAGTATCTGCTGCCATCATAGACACAGCTGCACAAACAAGGCCCACAGAAGTCTGTCACACAGCAAGCTTCCACAACTTGGGGAAATGCATACTACTGCTGTGAGTTTGATCAGTATGTCTACAGAAATCAGAATGTGACTTTTAAAAGATAGGACTAGTTCAGGTTTCTTCACCTCAGGATTTGCTGCTTCCAGAGAGGTTTAATTCTCCTGACTTCTCAAACTTATCTTAGGATCTTTGTCTCAGTCACAACTTAAATGTTTTTGCCCTCTAACCCTAGCACTTTCTCCTCTGGCTTCACCCTTTGTGGGATATCTAGGAAGAACAATGATTTGGGCTACTCTTCACTTAGTTTACCTACACAGTGGCGGACTGCAGTCTAAGTATTCTACATTGGAACATGAACACCCAGCCCACCTACCACCATACACTGCCCCTGAGGAGCTATCCAAGGACAAGTCTGTCTGTTCCCCAGAGTCCACCTCTTAACCAAAAAGCTTTTACTGGCAACTTGTGGTCACTTTTTACCCTGTTCCTGTTAGCTTACCCATAAGCCTGTTTAAAGTCTATTGGTCTAAGATGTTTTCTTCCCCTCAATCTAAACACCTAATACTTGTTTCTGCTTTTCAGAGAAAGCAGTTCTTTCAAGCTGCCCAGCAGGTAGACCATCCCCCTAATGGCCCTCAGATACATGTTAAAAGAACTTTATGCCAGGATATGAATTTCTGATCCAGCTTCAAGGCCAGAGGTATTCATGCTCTCTCAACTCTTACAATGTCAGAATCTTTTTTTTTTTTTTTTTGAGACAAGAGTCCCACTCTATAGCCCAGGCTGAAGTACAGTGGTGCAATCTCAGCTCATTGCAACCTCTGCCTCCCGGGTTCAAGTGATTCTCGTGCCTTAGCCTCCCGAGTAGCTAGGACCACAGGCACACACCACCAAACCTGGCTGCGTCTTTGTTTATTTGTTTGAGATGGAGTCTCACTCTGTCACCCAGGCTGGAGTGCAGTGGCGTGATCTCGGCTTACTGCAACCTCCGCCTCCCAGGTTCAAGTGATTCTTCTGCTTCAGCCTCCTAAGTAGCTGGGACTACAGGCATGCACCACCATACCTGGCTAATTTTTGTATTTTTAGTAGTGATGGGGTTTCACCATATTGGTCAAGCTGGTCTCAAACTGCTGGCTTCAAGTGATCCGCCTGCATCAGCCTCCCCAAGTGCTGGGATTACAGGCATGAGCCACTCCGCCTGGCTTTTTTGTATTTTTGGTAGAGACAGGGTCTTGTCATGTTGCCCAGTCTGGTCTTGAACTCCTGAGCTCAAATTGTCCACCTACCTTTGCCTCCCAAAGTGCTGGGATTATAGGCGTGAGCCACTGTGCCCAGCCAGATGTCAGAATCTTAAGAATTTTTTTTAAATTAACACATCCAAGGTTTACAAATTGTTCAAATAAGCCACTGTCTTCTTTCCCTTCCTCCTCCAATATACAGTCATTCATTTAGCTGCCCACTCACTCATTCCAAAACTGCCCATCTTTATGCTTTAAGATTTAACATCAATTTTTCTTTAAAGAAAGGGTTTACAGTTAAAAGGGTTTGAAAATTACTGATTTATTCCAAATCCCTCATGTTACTGAAAGGAAATTGAGACCTACAGTGGGGAAGTAGCTTGGCCACTTGTGAGAGGAGATAGGTGATTAAGCTGGAACTAGACTCAGTATCCTGCTCCAGTATTCCTCAGGCTTAGAATCAGCCAAACGGGCCCTGTTATTTCTTAAAGCAGAGGTGTCAGTGGGGTAAATGATATAGAAGGCAGGAACACAATCCTCATATGTGGGGAGGTTACACCTAAGCCTTAGGACTTGTTCTGAGGCTTTACTTTTTTTTAACTCAAGTGGAGTTAGCAGCTACTTCTTACTCCAGAGAGGAGTAAGAAGGACATAAGACCCCTGGTTTTAACTGGGGATAAGCTATCTCCTTGAGGGACCAATAAATGTAGTTATGCAAGAGCATATAAATGTGAAATGGGAATACAATGCCTGTGTCTTAGAACTGTGAGAATTAAAGAGACGATTCATGTAAGGAATGTGCCTAATATCAGGAAAAGGCTTTTTCTCTAAGAACAGCTGAAACCCAGGGGACATAGTCCTGAAGGGATACCCTTTCTAGTACTTACCTCTTGGTTCCTGGCAGTAGGATGAGGCAGAGTGTGCCCGGGCACAATGTGTTGTAGAGCTTTACAATCTTCTGGCCCCAGCGCCAGGCTGCTATCTTCGGATGGTCCACTTTCAGAGTCTGGGATCAAAGCCATGTGTCAACACTCAGCCAGAACACTCTCTGGTTACCTTTGGAAGGGCTGTAACACTCTTCCTCCGGCTTTAAGGCTACGGGATTCCAGTAAAGGTTCCAGACAAATCCCTTGTCTAATGCTGGAGCGCACACTGCAGGTTCTCTGCTGACCCAGTATCTCCAGGCCTCCGAGTTGGTTTAGGACTTCATCAGGGGAGGATGGCTACTATCCTTTCCTCCAGATGGGTCTTCTAGAGCCCCAAAGAAGGGGAGCCACATTGCTGATGAGGGCTCTGGTCTTGCTTCTGCCATTAAGTCTCTGTGATCCTGGGCAAGTGACTTACCAACTCTAGCCCCTACTTTTTATCTGCTAAGTATGAGAGACTAGACTAAGACAAGGTTTCCCAAGCTTCAACCATTCACCTTCTACCTCTACCCTTCTGCTTATGTATCCCTCTAACATTTTTCCATAAAGTGAGTTAATTTCTTCCTTAGCCTTGTCTAACTAATACCATCCACAAAATCATAGGCTCAATGTAGTTGTTGTATACCTTAACAAGTATTAGCAAAACAAGTCTATTCAGATGTTTTAGATAGAATAAAAAGACAAGTCCATAACCATAAAAGTGGAAACAAAAAAAAGACCATCTATGACAACCACAATTTATCTTGTGTGTGTACCACACTTTGGAAACCCTAGACTAGATCACTGAGTAATTATCTGGCTCTCTGACCTCCTGCCTTGGTCCCTCAAAGTCCCTTGAAGACCCGGAAGACTAAAAACCTAAGTTTAGCAAGTATGGAGGGGGCAAAAGTATGAGAGATCTGGGAGAAAAGGAGATGTGGCCAGGACTAGAGGAAGCTGCAAAGTGAAATAAGACCAAGGCCAGGACAGAAAAAAAAAAAAAAGATTAAAGGATTAAGTGTCACTGAGTAGAACTCTCCTGACACCTTCTCCAAGACACCTTCACTCACTCACCTGCAAGGCCTCCTGTTCCAAGCGGGGAGGTACAACGCGAAGTCCTGGGGGACTTGATTCAGGTGGTAAGCCTCTGAGCCAGGCATGGAGGTGCCTGGGGGTTAGGGCATGCCTGCCTTTCAGCTTCCAGTCCTTGCCTGTGAGAATGTTGAGGGCCCTCTGGGCACTGCCAAAACTTTTGAATTCTGAAAGTAAGAATGCCCACCTTATGTTATTAAGGGCCAAAAAAGGCGATCACCATCCAAGCTGCCTGGCCAGGGCCATGGGAGAAGGACAGAAAACTCCTGCCCTGGTCCAGCCCAGGAGGGGAATCTTCCCTTCTCTGACCTCAACCTGTTTCCTTCCCCAAAGCTACATTCAATAGCATAGACTTACTCAGGAAGCAGTATTTTTTCTGCTTTCCATTTTTAAGATCTTTAGGCAAGATCACAGCTTCCAGGCCAAGAAAGAGGCGGGGCTCCTGCAACAGCTGTTCTTTGAAGGTTTCACTCACTCCAGAAAGATATAGAGTGCCTTGATTTTCAGAATCTCCTTGCAGCTCATGCACGAGGGTATCACAATCAAGTGTGAGCTCTGTCACAGGCCTTTGCACCTAACCATGGAAAGTTGGTATTAGTTGTAGAAAATCAATTTAATTTTCAGGCCTGTTGGATACTAGCAAGTATCAGGTTGATGCAAAAGTAATTGCAGATTTTGCCATTACTAATAACTTCATTTTTCAGTTTCCTTCCTTTTCTGTAAAAGGAAACTAAAGATAACTGTCTCACTGAATTATATTAGACTTAATTGATAAATACATATATATATTTCCATGTAAATATATTCTCTTCATTTTCCTGCCTCCAACCCTTAATGAAATTTTGTTTATGTGCATAAGAAACTTCACAATACCATCATTTGATCTCCCTGAAAGATGAAGGAAAGGGCAACCACAAAGAACCACCCAGAATAAGCCATTTGGGGCTTAAGTAGTAATACAGAATACAAGAAAGACTCCAATCTAGCCTACGATGATTTCTGACAAAAATGAAAGCTGTTATGTCTTCAGTCACTGCCAGTAGGAGAATGTCAGACTTGGCTGAAGACTTTTCATAGTAAAAGTCTTGTGCCTGAGCCTCTTGAGGGTGTTTCCTATATGTCCTCAGACACTACAAATACAGGCTGTGGTAGGCCAGACCTGAGCAAAGGGGGCTGCTTTTGGCTTTCTCTTGTCACCCTACCTTGATGCGGGTACCATCTAGCAGAATGCCATCCAAGGACTCTATGGCCAGCTGGGCAGCTTCTAGGACTTCATACTGTATACAGAGATGAGGCTGCAGAAAGATGAAGATTTCCTTACCATTGCTTTCCAGCTCAAACTGCTGAAGGGGCTGGGGAAAGGATTCAAACTACTGTGGCCAGAGCCACCAGAACGGATGCCTTTGCTGTGCTGGGCTACACAGGTATTGACTATAAACTGTCAACTTTAAATGGAATCATCAAAGTTCAAGAACTAGCTTTCAGACAATAACTAACCTTTGTCATTTAAAAAGGAATTACCCAACAAGCTTTTCATAATGTTTATTATGCATCACTAAAGTCATCACTGCAACTCACAAGGAGAGATTCCCATTTGTCTGTTAGCTTAGTTTTAGACACGTAGCTCTCCTATAAGCTTGTGGGGATAAGTTCTTCCACTGGATAGGCTACATCTTCAAATGGTCTGCTTTTCTGTTTGGTAACTCAGAGTAACTAAATATTTGTGATTATCTGAGCTATAGCACCAGTAAAAGCCTTCCCACAGAAAAGTTTCATGACATTGGATTTGGCAATGGTTTCTTGAATATGACATCAAAGGCAGGCAACAAAATTAAAAATAAATTGGACTTCATAAAAATTAAAACCTTTTGTATATCAAAGAACACTAACAGTAGTGTCAAAAAGTAATTCATAGAATGGAGAAATAGTTGCAATCACATATCTAATTAAAGATTAATATTCAGAATGTACAGAGAACTCCCACAATTCAACAATTAAAAAACCAAACAACCTGATTTAAAAATGGGCAAACATTGCAGAGTAGCTGGAACTGAAAAAAATAAGAGAAAAAGAGCAAACAGGTGAATACACATTGCCTATGATATTCAACATCACTAATCATTAGGGAAATACAAATCAAACCCAAATGATATACCACTTCCCATCCATTAGGATGGGTATTATTAAATAAAATAGAAAACAAGTGTCAGTGAAGAGGTGGGTAAGTTGGAACTTTTGTTCTTTGATGATAGGAATATAAAATGGTATCGCCGCTGTGGAAAATAGTGTAACCGTTCCTCAAAAAATTAAACACAGAATTATTATTTGATCCATCAACTCCACTTCTGGGTATATGCCCAGAAGAACTGAAAGCAGGGACTTGAACAGAGATATGTAGAACCATGTTCATAACAGCATTATTCGTGAGAGTCAAAAGGTAGCAACAACCTAGGGTTGGTCACGGTGCCTCGCACCTGTAATCCCAGAACTTTGGGAGGCTGAGGCGGGCGGATCTCTTGAGTCCAGGAGTTTGAGATCAGCCTGGGTAACATAGAGAAACCCTGTCTTACAAAAAATTAGCCGGGCATGGTAGTACACACCTGTGGTCCCAGCTACTCAGGAGGCTGAGATGGGAGGATTGCTTGAACCCAGGAGGTTGAGGCTGTAGTGAGCTGTGATCACGCCACTGAACTCCAGCTGGGTGAGCAAGACCCTATCTCAACAACAACAACAACAACAACAACAACAACAACAAAGGTAGAAACAACACAAATGTCCATCAATGAATGAATGGATAACCAAAATGTGGTATATACATGAAATGGAATATTACTTTGCCTTGAAAATGAAATTCTGATACATGCTATAACATGAATGAACCTTGAAGACATGCTAAATGAAATAAATCAGAAACAAAGGGACAAACATTGTATGATTACATTTATATGAGGTACACAAAGTAGTCAAATTCATAAAGACAAAAAGAAAAACTGATTATCAGGGGCTGGGGGAAGGGGTGATAGGAAATTACTGCTTAATAGGAAATTTCAGTTCGGGATGATGAAAAGGTTCTGGAGATAGATAGGGGTGATAGCTGCAAAATATCAATGTACTCAATGCCACTTAAAAATGGTTAAAAAGGTACTTTTTAGGCCGGGCCTGGTGGCTCAAGCCTGTAATCCCAGCACTTTGGGATGCTGAGGTGGGAGGATCACCTGAGGTTGGGAGTTCAAGACTAGCCTGACCAACATGGAAACCCCATCTCTATATATTAAAAAGAAAAAAAAAAAGGCACATTTTCTGTTATATGTATTTTACTCCCCCGTCCCCCAAAAAAAGGGCCAAGAGAAAGACTTAGAAAGAGGTTATGTCCCTTGCTATACATTTATCCCCCAAACTATCTTCTCAAATACAAAAACACAATCTTTGTATTTGTATTTTTAGCCATAGAAAAGCTATTAGTAAAAGATTTGGAAGCTGGGTGCAGTGGTTCATGCCTGTAATCCCAGCATGTTGGGAGGTAGATTACTTGAGGTCAGGAGTTCAAGATCAGCCTGGCCAATATGGTGAAAGCTTGTCTCTACTAAAAACACAAAAATTAGCCAGACATGGTGGTGCACACCTGTAGTCCCAGCTACTTGGGAGGCTGAGGAGCGAGAATTGTCTGAACTGGGGAGGCAGAGGCTGTGGTGAGCTGAGATCACACCACTGTATTCCAGCCTGGGCTGGGCCTCTGTC
>NW_016107400.1:3859638-3862263 GCF_001604975.1 Cebus imitator | reverse complement strand
ATATATATATATATATATATATATATATAAAATTTAAAAATTTGGAGACAGCACATTAAAAATATCTAGGCTCCTGTGCTTACATCACTTTAGAAGTGTTTTTATTTCACTTTCAGACATAGTAATACACCAGTTTAATAGTTACCTAGATCCAAATTCTAAAGGAACACTATGTTTGCAGTGAAGTCTTCCCCTAATCCCTTTAGCTAGCTGCCTAATTCTTCCCTCTGGAGGTCTCCATTGTTCCCCATTGTTACCTTTATTGTATATCATTCTACAAACATCCTATTATACTGTTTCCATTTTTAATTCTTTTCATAATTTCTCCCATGTCTCTATATAATGTGCTTATGATATTATAGGTTCATACATAAACTTTAGTCTATTTATGGTATTTATCATATGGTATTTATATGACTGTGAAGATGAAGATTTAACTTGTGAAGTCCTTTTAAACTATATAAAAAAAATTTTTTTTTTTTTTTTGAGACAGAGTCTCGCTCTGTCACCCAGGCTGGAGTGTAGTGATGCAATCTCAGCTCACTGCAACCTTTGCCTCCTGGGTTCAAGCAATTCTTCTGCTTCAGCCTCCTGAGTAGCTGAAATTACAGGCATGTGCCATCATGCCTGGCTAATTTTTGTATTTTCAGTAGAGATGGGGTTTCACCATGTTGGTTAGGCTGGTCTCAAACTCCTGACATCAGATGACCCACCTGCTTCAGGCTCCCAAAGTGATGGGATTATAGGTGTTAGCCACTGTGCCCAACCTGAACTATATAAATTTTTAAAACCATATGCAAGTATTATTTTTGTTAAAATAAAAGTAATCTCTTTAAACGGCTTTTATGTAAGTATAAACCTAATACAACAAACTTACTCTACGAGATTAGAGAACTAACAACAACAACAAAAGCCCTCCCATAATCTTCCTCCTGTATCTTGACCAAGCCATGAGCCTACTCTGTAAAAACAGAAGTAACTTTCTAAGAGATGAACGTTACTTCTCTTTTTGAAAGGGTATATTATTTAAAGCTGAGGTTACAATCATAAGGACCATAGGTTATATTCTACTAGCAGACATATTTTTCTGTATGGCCTGATATTTGAGAAAATGGGAGCCAACATATGAAAATTGACAGATTTCTCAGTTCTTGTTTTTTAATTTTTTGTAGAATGTAGTCCAACTATATAGCCCAGGCTGGCCTCAAACTCCTGGGCTTGAGCAATCCTACCTCCTCAAACTCAAAAAGTGCTGGGATTGCAAGTATAAGCCACCATGCCCAGCCAGGTTTCTCAATTCTTTAACACACACACACACACCCCCCCCAAAAGATCTCACAATACTAGATATACATTCTTGTGGGTCAACAACCGCCCTTGTTAGTGTATGTCTCACACTCCAGTTGGTAGCAATCCGGCTTACTTCATGAATATTGGCTATCTGCATGACCCCAGCAGTCACCTGAATGTCTAACACTAATGTAGAAAATCAAAATCGGAATTTTCTGGTCTTACCTGATGGGTTTCAAGAACAAAAGTCATTGACTGGACTGGGCCAAAGCTCTTAAACAGCCTCTTCAGAGCCCTGAGATTGCAATTTTTGCTAAATGGCCCAGCATAGACAGTTGTTATCTCTGTCCACTTAATCCTCATCTGCAGGAAAAACAACAGAATATAGTATGAGAATGAATGTGGAAAGAGAATTGAAATCCTGAGTCAATGCATGGGATTATTCAAAGATTTTTTTGACACAAATACTTGCCAAATGTACAAGGATATTCACTGAAGTATTATTTGTAATAGCAAAAGTGCTATTTTTAATCTAATAGCCAAAGTGTAATAGCACTTTTGCTATTACAAATAATACTTGTAAAAATGCTGTTAATAGGTATATCGTATAGCAGAATACTATGTAGCCATTAAAAACAAGGGAAATAAGATATATAGTGATACAGAAAGATGTACGAGATATACTGTTAAATGAAAAAATAAAGTTAAATGAAAAATAAATTTGACTCCCATTTTTATAAAATATTTTTTAAATGTTAATATGCAGATAGTAAAAATCTAGAGAAAGATACAACAAATTAAATACAGCACATATAACTTTACTTAATGATGAGAGATTATAGTAAATCATTAAATAAATCATTCAGCAAAACCCATCCACTTACCCTTTTGTTCATCTCTTCAGTGAGGATGGATGAAAATGCCTTAAAAGAGAACTGAACAATGCTGAAGGGAAACAGGGGGATTTCCACTCTGGCCTGCTCAAGAACCTGTAGAGAACAGCACAGCCTGGATAAGGCAGAAACCTCATACTCTATTGTGGCTCCTGGATATGAGCCAATAATATAAACAGTAGTTGCCTTTTACCCATATTGAAAGATAATATGGGGCTGACTTCCAGGTCTAGAGGAAAATGGTGAAACCACACAGCTTCCCAGAGAACCACAGAATCAATATAAAGAATAAAAGTAAAATACGTATGAGCCATACCTTTGGCATTACTAAGAGACAAGGGCTATTAGAAAATTTTCAAATGACCTGTATTTAATAAGTGTCACTCCCACCATTGTAAACTGCTGTAAGCCTGTTGAGCAGGGAAAGCAAGGAGAAGAGGCT
>NW_016107400.1:3855592-3858518 GCF_001604975.1 Cebus imitator | reverse complement strand
TATTTTTAGTAGAGACGGGGTTTCACCATGTTGACCAGGATGGTCTCGATCTCTTGATCTCATGATCCACCCGCCTCGGCCTCCCAAAGTGCTGGAATTACAGGCGTGAGCCACCGTGCCTGGCCTCAAATGGCTATTTTTTCAAATGCCCAAGCCTCAATAATACCAACAATAATAATAAATCCCAAGGCATACAAAGAAACTTAGCCCAAGTTTCGCTTCTGCAAAATAAAGTTCCAAAATCTCTTTCACATGAATATAAATATACTTAACACTACTGAACTATACACTTAAACACAGTTAAGATGGTTAATTTTATGTCTTTTACTACAATAAGAGAGGGAGGAAAGGTAGAATTCCATGATAAGTAGAGGAAAAGCACAAAAAAAGAAGAAAAAACTGCATTAAGGAAGGCAGAACTAATATAAGAGACGCTCTTGAATGAAAACCTTGTTTAAAACAAATCAGTAAAATTGGAAAACAGCAGACCATATTAATCTAAACTACTATTAAAAAAAACAGAAACAGCTGGGCATGGTGGCTCACGCTTGTGATCCTAGCAATTTGGGAAGCCAAGGTGTGAAGATAACTTGAGCTCAGGAGTTTGAAACAAGCCTGAGCAACATAGTGGGAACTCATCTCTATAAAAAAAAAATTAAAAATTAGCCAGGCATGTTGGGAAATGCCTATAGTCCCAGCTACTCAGGTGGCTCAGGCAGAAGGATTGCTTGAGCATGGGAGGTCGAGGCTGAAGTGAGCTCAGATCATGCCACTGCACTCCAGCCTGGGCAACAGAGTAAGACCCTGTCTCAAAAACAAAAACCAAGAAATAAAGTTAGAATCGAAGCATTTCAGCTGATGAAAATTCTTCCCCCTAAAAAAATCAACCATGGGGCTAAAGGATACAGTTAACATTACATTCTAAACTGAATTGAATATGAACAGCCAAGCATTTGGGGATATAAAAAAGCAACTATAAGTTGTCAAGAAAGAATAGATTCAAGTGAAATTGTAATAAAGGGCATTAATGAAAAGCATGGAAAGAATTAGTAGTATACAAATGAAATAAAAAGGATCAGAGAGAAAGTAGGTGAATAAAAGATAGGCCAAGAGGGGACAATGTACATGCATAAGTGAAGTCCATGAGGAAGCAAATTAAAGCAGTGGAACTGAATACTTGAAAATATAATCCAAGAAAACCTTCTGAAAATAAAAGAAACTATAACCTATATATTAGGGGCCTTGGGTACCAAGAAAAAGTGACTTGGAATGATCCACTCTGAGACATAGCTTAGTAAAACAATTAGACTTTAAACATAAAGGAAAAAATAAATTCTCAGTAAAAATAACTTACAAGTCCAAGAAAATTAGACTGTCATTACATTTTCTCAAATACAGCTTACAAGGATTTCCATCCCCAGCCAAGACTGAATAACAAAGACTGGATTTACCCTCTCTCGTTAAGCAACTAAGAAACTATAAAAAAATATGATAAAGAAAATGAGAAGACAAGCCAGAATGAAAGCCTCATGAAAATATTTGCCAAGACTTAACTGTTAATGGACTGTTATCCAAATACACAAAGAACTATTAAAACTCACCAATAAGAAAATGAACAATCCAATTTTAAAAATGGGCAAAAGAGCTGAACAGACACTTCACCAAAGAAGATATACAGATAGCAAATAAGTATATGAAAAGATGCTTCACATTATATGTCATTAGGGGATTGCAAATTAAAACAATGAGATACTAATACATATCTATCAAAATAGCCAAAATCCAAAACACTGACACCATCAAACGCTGAAAAGAATGTGGAGCAGTAAGAACTCTCATTCACTGCTGGTGATAATGCAAAATCATAGACACTTTGGAAGTTCAGCAGTTTCTTACAAGACTAAACATACTTTTACCATACAATCTAGCAATTGTACCCTTTGGTTTTTGCCCAAATGTGTTGAAAGCTTATGCACACATGAAAACCTGCACACAGATGTTTATAGCAACTTTGTCCATAATTGCCAAAACTTGGAAGCAGCCAAGATGTCCATCAGCAGGTGACTGGACAAACTGTGGTAAATCCAGATAATGTATAATTATTCAGTGTTAAAAAGGAACAATTATAAAAAAGTGAAAAGACATGGAGAAAACTTAAATGCATACACTAAGTGAAAGAAGCCAATCTGAAAAAGCTACATACTATATGATTCCAACTATGCAACATTCTAAAAAAGGCAAAATTATGGAGACAGTAAAAAAAAAATCAGTGATTGCCAACAGGCAGAGCACATTCATCACAGATTTTTTTAGGTCAATGAAACTATTCTGTATGATACCATAAAGGTGGATATATGTCACTATACATTTGTCAACACCAAGAGAGAACCCTAATGTAAACTATGGACTTGGATAATTACATGTCACCGTGAGTTCATTGATTTTAACAAATGTACTACTCTGGTACAGGTTGTTGATAGTGATAGAAGTTGTCTGAATGGGGGTATGGGGGTAAATGGGAACTCTCTGTACTTTCTTTTTTTTTTGAGACAGGGTCTTAGTCTGTCGCCAGGCTGGAGTACAGTGGTGCAATCATATGTCACTGCAACCTCCACCTCCTGGGCTTAAGCAATCCTCCCATCTCATCCTCCTGAGCAGCTGGGATCACAGGCATGTGCCACCAGGCCTGACTAATTTTTTTGTAGCATTTCACCATGTTGCCCAGGCCAGTTTCAAACTCCTGGACTCAAGAGATCCACCTACTTGGGCCTCCCAAAGTCCTGACATTACAGGTATAAGCTACTGTGCCCACCTTATACTTTCCATTTAATATTGCTGTGAACCTAAAACTGCTCTAAAAATAAAGCCTATTAAAATAACAACAATAATGCCCAAAGAGCCCTTGAGGCCCAGGTAAGTGCTCAGA
>NW_016107400.1:3842900-3855571 GCF_001604975.1 Cebus imitator | reverse complement strand
AAAAAAAAAAAAAAAAAAAAAAAAAAAAATCCTAAGAATAGCAGTTCTCAGAATGTTGGAAAATGAAGGACAGCGATCCTTAAAAAATAGGAAACTGATAGATCTGTACAGAATTCTCCTCAAATATTCAGTTGCGTAGGGATTAGTGTATCCATGTAAGTAAACTATGCAAGGTGAAGGAAAGAATGCCCAAAAGGATTAGAGGGAACAATCACAAGGTCTAACACAAGGCCAGGAATCGTTCAGATTCCCAAAAGCTAAAGTATAAAGTCTCATAATTTATGGAGATCAAGTACTTAGTATGGTTTTACTTCAGTAGTGGGACAAAATTTACTCTGGTTCCACCTAACAAACCTTAAAAGTAAGAATTCAAAAGTATCTGGCCAGGCAGAGGTGCTCAACCCTGTAATCCCAGCACTTTGGAATGCTGAAGTGGGAGGATTGCTTGAGGCCAGTTTGAGACCAGCCTAGGCAACATAGCGAGTTCTACAAAAAAATAAAAGAAGAAGAAGAAGAAAAAAAAAAATAAAAGATCCAAAAGGACCAAAGTGTTTCCAAGTAACTTTACCACATCCCAGACCAAAGCTCACAAATATTTATAGAAATACAAAAATATATAGCACCCAACAAATTAAAATTCATTGTATTCAGCATCCAATACAAAAAGCTACCAGGCCGCAGAGAATGAAATACAGTCCATAATAAGGAGAAAAACCAATCAATTTAAGTTAACCTAAAAATGACAGATTATCAAATTAATAGACAAAGATGTTAAAATAGTTATTGTAACTATATTCTGGAATTTAAGAGGCTAGAAGAAAGTCTGAATGTTAACTAGAAACATGGAAGATGTGAAAGAGAGCAAAAGTTAACTTCTAGAGGTAAAAAATACAATGTGTGAGGTGAAAGGAAGCACACTGGATTGGATTACCAGTAGATTACATACTGCAGCAGAATTAGAAACATAAAGACTTAGCAATGGAAACAATCTAAAATAAAACAGAGAGGAAAAAGACTGGAAAAAACATGTATAGCACATCACTGAGCTATGGGACAACTTTAAATGGCCTAATAAATATGTAGCAGTAGTGCCCAAAGGAGGGATGGTGGTGAAAGAAAAATTAATGGGGAGAAATAATGGTCAATACTTTTCCTAATTTGATGAAAATGATAAACCCACAAATTTCAAAAGCTCAACAAGCCAAAGCAAAAGAAACATAAAAAAAGAACACTTGGCTGAGCCTAGTGGCTCACACCTGTAATCCCAGGCTGGAGTGTAGTGGTACAATCATAGTTTACCGCAGGCTCAACCTCCTGGGCTCAAGCGATATTGGCATGTTCTTAAAATATCTCCCCACATATTTATTAGAATTAAAAGAAAAAATAAGAACTCTGCAATAGAGAAAGCAGACAACACCTTGACCAGATAATCAAAATAAATAGCACAAAAGAGAGGCAGAATAATCACTGCCCCTGGATGCAACACCCCAAGAAATTCAGCTAAGAATGCATAATCTGAATTTAAATGTGAGCAAACACTACACAAACCTAAAATAAGTAAAACTCTGTTAAAAAAGGGAGGAGGGCATGGATAACTCAAAAAGCATCAAGGTTATAAAAGACAAAGAAAGGTTGAGAACTGTTCCCGATTAAAGGAGACCAAAAAAATATGAGAAGTAATTGTAATACATGACCCTGGAAGCGATACTGTTCTAAAGGGAAAAGAAATGCTATAAAGACATCATTTGGTCAGCCAAGAAAATTAGAATACAAATGAAAAGTAGATAAAGGTACCAGGATAGTATTAGATTTACTAAAATTGGTAACTATGTAAGATGTGGTTATGTAAAATATTAGTTTTATTCTCATGAAATATACCTGAAGTATTTAGGGCCATGATATATGCAGCTTACTCTCAAATGGTTTAGGAAATGTCATACAGAGAGAAGAAAGAGAGTGTATACATGAGAAAGCATAAGCATATGGGTACACAAAAAATAATAAAGCAACTGGGCAGAGTGCTAAAAAAGGTACATCTAGATAGAAGGTATACAGCTGTTCTACCATTTGTGCACGTTTTCTGTAAGGTTGAAATTATTTCCAAACAAAATGCTAAAAAAAAAAAACAGATCTTCTGAATATGATGACACAATAGGGTCATGTTTGATGTAGCTCCTCTGACTTAACATACAGCAATGATAGCTTAAAATGTAAAAATAAATAAATAAATAAATAAAAAAAATCAAAAAGATACAGCCAGGCTCGAAACCAAGATAAATATTTTCATTAACCAGAAACACAACAGAAATTCAAAGAGGTATGCAAGGCCCAAACCAGGGGCCTGCTGGACTTTGGAAGCAGGCATTGGCAGCTGACAGTTCTGCTCCTATGGGGACTTAGGTATTCCATACAAGATGTGAGACAGAAGCCAGATTTGCTAATTGTAGCCAGGGTTGCTGATGAAAAAAAGCTTGACACTTGCAGGTCACTCACCTCTTTATTTGATAGGCACTTAATAGTTTGACAATTTCTAGAAGAAGGAAGTTCACCAGCATCTGTCTCCCGGGTCAAAAAAAGGAGCTTCTGACCCATTGAATCCAAGCATTCTAAAATACTATAAAGAAGTAGAAGAGTTAAGGTAAGAACAACAGTTTTCCATAACCTGACAGTTATTTCTGTATACCTGCACTATACTATATGGCAGCCACTAGCAATATGTAGCTATTAAAATTAAATAAAATTTAAAATTCAGTTCCTCAACTGCATCAGTCAAATGTGACCAGTGGCTACCAAACCAGATAGCACAGATAGAGAGCTCTTCCATAATCATTGCTCATTTTGGACAGTGTTGCTTTAATACAGAGAAGAAGGACAAACAAGAAATATACCCAAAGCTCTCTATCAAAGTTTAGGCCAAATTCTAAAGATCTGATACATTTGTTATAGCCTGGAGGCAAAGCCCTTTTGAGTCTGTGTGTGTTTGTGTTTCACAGTCTGGGCAATACAATAAGGCTACAGGTTAACTCTTCTAGTCAAAATACCAACTAGTCTATCATCTTTCCCAGTGCTACCTAGGTTCAATGTATTCCAATAATCTTCTTTCTTTCTTCTTTTGGTGGTCAAGTATATCATTTTAGACCAGCTTCTAGATTCAGAAAATTAGAAATTAAATACTATATATTAAGGCTAGAAGGTGGTATTTTTTTCCATGGTTTTTGTGATAAATGTTACTCAATTTTTTGGTAAATATTTTTCAATATACTCAAAAGAGGATGAAAACATTTTCAGGTGTTGTTAAATAAGAAACTAGATACTCCATTTGTCTTTGCTGTTGTTTTAAACTGAAAATAATACCTTGTGTTTGGGTGCTGAAGTACTTCTGCTGTGTTTCTAGGCTCTTGGCTTGCTGCTTGTAGTTCTTGGCAATTAGCTAGTGCTTCTAGATTTAGTTCTGCAATCTTGAAGAAAATAAAGTGGTAAAAATATAATTTCTTGCAAAGCATTTGATGCTCAAAAAAATGCAAAACAAAAAGCAACAACAACAAAAAGCAAAAAATACACTTAAATAATGTTCTCTGTTTCCTTAACAGTGGCTTTGCCATTGCCACAGCCCTGGGCTGGCTTTAATAGTTACCAGATGGTTTATGGCTGCTTAGCCAAGAATGGCAATCTGTTACCAGCTACTAATGTTGTTACATGAATATGGGGAAGGGCCAAGTAGGGCTGATTGAAAAAGGATGACAATTTTGGCTCATCACTCATCCAACAGTCAGTCACTTAAAATTTACTTCCCTGAAAACATGCAATTTTGGAAATGATAAAAGAATGGCATTTACAGGAAAAATAAAAAAAAAAGACTATTAGTTTAATACAAAATCATGAGAAGTCTATTCTAGTTGATATTTCTTCTCCTTTCATAAAGTGGGAGCCCACCAAGGAGTTGTGATGCAGACAGAATAATTTTTAAAATTACAAATTTTTAAAAATAAACTTTTTATTTAGAATCATTTTAGATTTACAGAAAAATTATGAAGATAGTACAGAGTTCCCATATAGCATACCTCCATTTTTACCTATTAGTAATAGATTAATAATCTATACTAATTACTATACTAATAACTGTGCTAAGAGCTTTATACACAGTATCTCATTTACTCTCAACAATATCCCAGAAAAGTGTATATTCCCATATTATAGTTTCCCATGTTATAGATTTTTACCTATTAGTAATAGATTTGTATGGCACATTTGTCACAATTAATGAACCAATAGTAATGCATTATTACTAACTAAAACCCATGCTTAATTCAGATTTGCTTAGTTTTTGTCCAAGTGAGATACAATTTTCACTGGAAGTTAAGCATAATGTTCCCCAAATGTGGTTTGAGAACTCCTGGGGTTTCCAGAGATCTTCTCACAAAGGGTTCATGAGGTCCTTCCTTCTCCAACTATGTGACATAGCAGACTAAATGCGAAAGCAGATATGAAAAGCCACCTGTCTTCTATTAAGCTAGATGTTAAAAGGTTTCACAAAAGTACCTAAAACAATGATGCTCTTTCCATTAGTTTTTATGGAAAATTCTTTTTTCCACAAAAGTTATTTGTAGCTGGACAGAGTGGCTGTTTAAGTGCTGAAGTTCCAGCTACTTAGGAGCTTGAAGTAGGGAAGATCTCTTGAGCCCAGCAGTTCCAGTCCAGCCTGGGCAACACAGTGAGACCCCATCTCAAAAAAAAAAAAAAATGTGATTTGTGTTAACATATAATGGTTTTTTATTTATCTTAAACAAACTAATATTGACAATGTATTTAATTTCTAATATGGTAAATGTTGATAGATATTGTAACACAGAGTCCCTGTGTCTTCAGGTGCACACTATAAAATTGTAACCCCTGTTGTATCTTGTTGTTTCAAAAGGTTACAGGAAGAAGAATAGCTACAGCAAGACAAAAACCATCTGAAACCAGAGATGCCTGAAGTTAGAGATGAACTTGGCAGACTCTCTGCATTAGCATACTAAAAATCTCACCTAAAGAGGAAGTTATTCTCCATTTTCTATACATGTATGTGTCAAGGGACAAATACTGTGTTTACATACAATGACTCAGCCAAACAGCACAATAAAAGCCCTGCTTTCACCTTCACTTGGGGAGACACTGCTTTGGGAACTATCCCTGGTATTCTTACTTGTTGCAAAGTAATAAAATCCCCTTGTTAAATCCTCCTTGGGCCGGGCATGGTGGTGACTCGTGCCTGTAATCCCAGCACTTTGGGAGGCTGAGACGAGTGGTCATCTGAGTTCAGGAGTTTGAGACCAGCCTGGCCAACATGGTGAAACTCTGTCTCTACTAAAAATACAAAAAAAATGAGCTGGGAATGGTGGCAGGTACATGTAATCTCAGCTGCTTGGTAGGCTGAAGCAGGAGAATCGCTTGAACTGGGGAGGTAGATGCTGCAGTGAGCAGAGATGGCACCACTGCACTCCATCCTGGGAGACAGAGAGAGACTCTGTCTCAAAACAAATAAACAAACAAACAAATAAATAAATCTTCCTTGGTAGCAATCATTGGGTTAACATCCACCAAGTTATCAAACTCACCCATTGTGTGGGTAACAATATTATCCACATTAACAAAAGAGTCATGAGACCAAAAGGTTTTTAGAACCTGTTGTAGTGATTTAGAGCAGAGAGTACCAAACACCAATACATACATACATATATATATATGGGTAAATAAATAAAGTTTTATTTCACCTGTGCCCACCTGTGTTGACATAATGTCTATGGCTGCTTTGTAGTACAACAGCAAGTTGAGTAGTTGCAATAAAGACAATATGATCTGCAAAGACTACAATATTTACTGTTTGGCCTTTACAGAAAAAGTTTGTTAACCCCTGGTATAGAGAACAGAAAGAATGTGAGAAACCTGGGTTTCAATACTGGTTCCACCTCTGACTGGCTGTGGGACCTCAGATAAGTTATCTAAGCTTTGATAACCTCAAAAGGCTCATGTATAAAATTGGAAAGATAATAGTTAACTCATGGCTGTTTTGAGGATTAAATAAGATAATGTATATACAGCATTTTAGAATAGTACACTTAAGACCTCAGTGAGTGGTAGCTATTATTATCTATATGCTCAAAGGAGATCTTTTAGAATGTCTTTCCACCACCTGACACAAAACATGATTATGGCTGTTGATATTATTCTATGTGGAGGACAATTTATTTAATAATGGAGTCATGATAGAATATATTATTCATTGGGACATTCTAGTAGGTTAAAATGCATTATAATAAAGTTTATCATAAACTGTGTCCTATTCCATGTCTCCCTTATGTGCTGCTCTAATCTGTACCCACTGAACTGCTGTTGAAAGAGTATGCGCCCCTTACTCCAAGAAAACAAAAATCTATGCATTTTTTCTAATTAGTAGTATAAACTACAATAATCACCATACCACCAGTATAGTGCTTAATATATTCAAGGCACTGTACTAAGAGCTTTTTATACACAGTATCTAATTTACTCTCAACAATATCCCAGAAAAGTGTGTATTCCCATATTATAGATCTAAAAACTGATGTTGTTCAGATAAATTGCCCTAGTTTATATAGCCAGACATAGAACACATATTTTAAAATAGATAAGTGCAACTTCAGAGACTATCTGTATATATTTAACCACTACATTATGCTAGTGATATGGTCTTAATTCAAAATACATGCTAGGCTTCAATCACACTGCCATTTTCTTTCTTTCTTTTTTTTTTTTGGAGATGGAAGTCTTGCTCTGCCGCCCAAGCTGGAGGACCGTGATGAGATCTCGGATCACTGCTACCTTCGCCTCCCAGGTTCAAGTGATTCTCCTGCTTCAGCCTCCTGAGTAGCTGGGACTATAGGCGTGCGCCACTATGCCTGGCTAATTTTTGTATTTTTAGTAGAGACAGGGTTTCACTATGTTGGCCAAGCTGGTCTCAAACTCCTGACATCATAAGCCTCCTGCCTCAGTTTCCCAAAGAGCTAGGATTACAGGCATAAACCACTGTGCCCGCCCACACTGCCATTTTCATATAGATAGGTAACAGGAGTTCGTAGTCTGACGGTCTGTTCTAATCCCATGATTTTAAGAAGGTGAACACACTGATCAAAGATACTAACCTTCTTTGGGCCATACTTAAGGAAATACTGAGCCAATTCAAGGGTTGTTCTAGCATCTTCTGTGGCATCATGACCAAGTCTGTCTGGACACTGTATATCCTTCCTGGACAGTCAAGATAAAATTGACATACTTGGGGGCACTTGTAATGATAGGCTCTTTCAATTACCTCAAGTGTTCTGATTATCTGTAAAACGTTAGCATTCTGCTAATTAATTTGCATCACAACAATCAAGATTATTTTATTCCAGCTAATTGCCAGGCCCTGCGAGAGGTACTGGGGGTGCAGAACAATCAGGAGTGGCTTTGTTCACAGTAAGCATAGCATCTGGACAAAAGGCTACCCAACAAAAAGTTTCTGGCGGACTCCCCAGCCGTGCCCTTCTCTCATTTCTTAGATATAACCACTGTTTAAAGTTGCCTTCCAGAAATTTTTTTATTTGCAAATAAGTGTCTATATGTATTTAAATACTTTCTTAGGTGTTTTTTAAAAGCTTATACATGTATATATTTATGTCTATAGATAGAACGAAATCTAATCTATATCATATAAATATCAAGGCATATATAGATCTTGCTCTGCATCTCTTATTCTCAGGAGTATCTCAGAGAGGTTCCCATATCAGATACAGATCTATCACATTCTTTTGAACAATAAAATACTAAATAATACAGATTTAGTATTAAATCTTAATTTAATACTAATTTATTCAACCAGACTTCTAGAATATTTGAGGTTTTTCTATTATGCTATTTTAAATCATGTTATAAGGAACACCTTTGAATACATGTCTTAACAGAATAGGACAGTATAGGTTTATTATACTATCTTAAATACTTATATAGGTATGTTATGTTTTGAAATTTTGGTTAATTCTTCTGCCTTCACAGTTTAGTTCTATCCATTGAGCCTCGGCTGTGAATGTAAACCCCTGTCTCTATTGCTACAATTTCTTTTTTTTTTTTTTTTTTGAGACGGAGTTTCACTCATGTTACCCAGGCTGGAGTGCAATGGCGCGATCTCGGCTCACTGCAACCTCCTCCTCCTGGGTTCAGGCAATTCTCCTGCCTCAGCCTCCTGAGTAGTTGGGATTACAGGCACGCACCACCATGCCCAGCTAATGTTTTTGTATTTTTAGTAGAGACGGGGTTTCACCATGTTGACCAGGATGGTCTCGATCTCTTGACCTCGTGATCTACCCGCCTCGGCCTCCCACAGTGCTGGGATTACAGGCTTGAGCCACCGCGCCCGGCCAATTTCTTCATTTCATAAGAAATACACACACAAAAAAAAGTTTATAAACAAAGAGAAAAGAGACCGTCAATTTTGCAATATGCATTAAATTAGATACCATATGCTGACTTGTATGTAATTTGTCAGAACAATATTACAGTATATAAACAAACCTACCCCAAAATAACTTTGGCTAAGAACTTTAGCTTAAATCTTCTGCCCTGCTCTCTGACATAAAGCAATGATGTATCAATAACATATGGATGTATCATCTGAGGAAGAAAGAGAATAAAATGAGTAGTATCTTGTGCTAAAGGAAAAAACAAGTGGGCTAGCAGAGTGGGAGAGAAGAGCCCAAGATTTCAGATTTGAGATAAATGAAACAGGCATTTATACTGAAAATACAAAGTCCTAAATCAGATACTCACTTTCAGTGCTCTGAGATCCAAATCTAAAGAGTGGCCCACTAACACAGCATCAGGAGGAAGCAGTGCTTTTAACTGTCTCTGTACATCTTTGAGTTTAGTCGTCACTGGATTAAGAATGTTCTTCGTGATTCCTGAAAAGCTTTCAATAAAAAAAGATAAATAGGCTAAGATGTTAACAAGTTTTCCACTCTGAAAAGTCATTTTAAAAAGAACATTAAAAAAATTACACTTAATATATATATGCTCAGTGTCCAAAAGTAGAAAATACAAATAAGAGAAAATTAAAAATTAGTTATAATCCTATCACCCAAAGATGATTTCTTTTTACATTTTAGTAAATGTCTTTCCATATTTTTAATATAGATTCAGATATATATTTAATTTTTATAAAAATGTAATCATAATGCATGGGCTGCTTTATAACAAATCTATCATTTGTAATGTCATAAACATATTTTCATATCAATAAATCTATTTTAGCACATCCTTTTAAATGAATACAGAGTATTCCATTATACAGATACAACATATTTTAACTAATCCCCTACTTTCACACATTTATACCCATGTTTTTGTAGTACTGTGACAAACATGCTTGTGCATACAACTTTGCCACACGTGACTACTCCCTAAGAACCTAATTGTCAAATCTGCTAACAGGACAGTCTTTATCACTATCATTGTCTCTCCAACCCTAAGTAGTCATGAATCTACAGGTGTAACTTCCATGGATGGAAACAGTAATATTTCACTGGCTTCTTGCCTAGTCACTGTGTGTACATTCTGAAATTACATGCTAAACTCTGAAAAAGTAGACTAACATTTTGAGCTTCAAATTTCTGTTATGAAAAATATTAGTTTTGTTTGTGTTTTGGGGGTCAAGGCAGATTAAGCTCTAAGATCAATTGACTGTCAAATGATTTTCAGATTTTCAGATGAGGTCTTATCAGAAAGCAAAACTCCAGTTGTTTGGCAGTTGTAGATAATGATTATAATTGGGAGATTCTAGAACAAGTAAGATAATATTCTGCTGACTTAAGGTCACAAGATTGGAGAACAAGAAGGGCAAAAGCATTATACACTGACGTTGTACAATTTTAGTATTAAAATATATCAGTGTGATGCCCTAACCTTTCTTTGATAATATTTAAGTAGATAAAACCTAACTAAACTGAAACTGTGGGTCATTCTTCTGAAGTATTATTCCATTCTAGTCTGATAGCTCTCAGAAGAGCTGAAGGCAAGGTAAAAAATACCTGGAAAGGTGGTCCAGAATCTTGTTTTCAGGTTTGACCAGTTTATCCATAACACAGCAGCCTCCTTCAGAAACCAGTGAGATGCGTGTTAGCTCTCTCCCCTTGGATGTGAGGCACTGAAAGACCAAGATGTAGTCAGGCTGCTGAACTGTGGAAGATATTGCTTCCTCTTATTATTTACACTATGTCAACTGCCATCTAATCTACCAGGGTCCCTGCCGCAATGGCACAAACTTGCTTACTAGAGGATCTAGTGTGAGTGAAATCGAAGCTGGGCAGTCTGCTGAATGTCACTTAAGAGAATCAACACTGTAATTTGCACAAGGAAGATGAATGCAAATAATATTAATAATTGTACCTACAATTTATGGAATGTGTACTATATCCAGTATTATGCTAAATACCACTAATAGGTAATTTTTATTAGGCTCATTCTATTATCAGCTAGTGCTGTACTAAGTATTTTATATATGTCATTCTCATGATTAGCTTTTGAGGTAGCCTTTATTATTACCCCCACTTCACAGAGGGAGAAGCCGAGGCTGATAGGTTAGGGGAATTTGTCCAAGGTGACATGGCCACTAACAGGCAAGGCCAGGATATGTACCCTGATATGTCAGATTCTCAAATTTTAGGTCTTAGTTACTCTATAAAAGAACTGAGAAACTGTTTCTGAGTACTGATGCAATGTCTTTGAAAGGAGGCTTACTAAAATTAGATAAAGCAAAGCATAAGGGGAACTTAAGCAGGGAAATCCTATTTCTGATTTTCAAGGTGTAAAACTTAAGCCAAACCAACAATTAAGGCAAAGTCCTCATGGCAGCAACAACAAAATACTTGTTCAAACACAAGGAATCAACATTTAGTAATGTGCAAAGACTTGATTAAACATAGTAATTATTTGGAAAACTTATGTGATATTTATTTTATCCTGGAATACAGATTTAAGTTTTCTAAAGTGTGAGTAAAAGGACCTATTTTCATATTAAAACAGAATACTAGAAATGAATGTATTGATTCATTGGTGCATTAGACTCAAGAAGTCATTTTCTACTAGACCTCAGCTTGCAACACTTCAATTGAAAAATCAAAAGTAGTACGTGCCATTTCACAGTCAAGTCCAAAGAGAGGACTATTGTCTGTTATAGAACCATTATGTTTGGTAAGTACAAAGTTTTCACAGTCAGGAAAACCTAGGAAAAAAGGGAAGAAAATATTTGCCTTTAGAATAGAGATAGTAAATATCACTCTTAGATTCAAGCAGGTAAAACTAAAATACTAGATATTTTAAGTTAGATATGTTGTCATGTTAGACACTTGAAATACAAAGACTAAGATACAATATCTGTCCTCAAGTTTTTCTCCATCCACTCATTTTTATATTGAAAGAATAATGTAGGCTTGCTGTTGGAGGAGATTCTGGGCTTGAACTTCCTGGCAGTTACCAAGTAACAATTTTTCCTTCTCATAAGAAAAGAGATAATTCAATCTTAGTTAAACCCAAAGTCACTAGGCCTTTTCCATATCAGCACTAAGAAAGAGTGAATAAAGTATGCGAATAACTGTATGTGGCATCTTTCTTTCCTAAATGTAGGAAGAGAAAATATGAGTGAGATTCTACCATAGTGGAGATATAAAAGGATTTCACAGTAGGAAGAAAGTTTAAGCAACATTCATCATATGTGTCCCTCTAGCCAACTCAACCCTTGAGATTCCTCTGAAACCTCTATTCAGAGCCTTGCCTGCATTTTCTGGAATCATACATTTCCTACAGAGACTCAGCTACAGGCTTAAGGTAATCCCTCTATTTGTGTACCCTGAGTCAATAACCATGCATCTTTAGCTCAGAGACCCAAAAGTATCTGAATTGTTGAAGATTCCACCTTCAGGCAGAGGCTGAAGCTGTAAAGTTAACATCTACAACTTGTTTGACAAGGAACAAAGGGGGCTGTGCAAACCTTTGACCAGTTTCTGATTCCTAGTACTGTGAAACTTCCAACTAATGGCAATTAAAAGAATCAAAATATGGTCCATTCCAGAGAAGAAAGGCAGTCCCAAGTCTCAGAGACAATATACTTGCTGCCTACCTTATCTATGTTATTAGTAGTGTTTTATAGGTGTTAGCAGTACTGCCCTTACTATGCGCTCATGTGACAGTAGTGCAACCTCAAGAAAAACATGGTTATAAATTTTACGTTAGAATAGAGAAAAGAGCCATCTATAAAATGGAGTTAAAAGTTAGTTCATGGATGGCCGTTTAGGACCAGCTCAGGATTGCAGCTCCCAGGGAAAGCGCAGAGGGTGAGTGGACGCTACATTTTTATTGCCCATAGACTAGGAAATTCCCAGGCAGAGGAGCTCCACGGTCGCCAGCGCAGCTGTTTCGGCCAGCGCGGCTGTGCCGGCCGGCGCCACTGCTTTGCCCGGCGCAGCTGCTTTGTCGGCGCCCCGGGGCAGCGGTTCTCCGTAGAAAATACACCGGTCTGGGTGCCCTTTTGGCTGGCGATTGGAGACACGGGAAGTCGCCCATTCGTCTGTTTAAAAAGGGGACTGAGCAGAGAACCAGGACAGTAGATTCCAGGGCAAAAAAAAAAA
>NW_016107400.1:3833746-3836995 GCF_001604975.1 Cebus imitator | reverse complement strand
GTGGGGGGTGGGGAGCTGGGGAGAGATAGCAAGGGGAGAAATGCCAGATGTAGGTGATGGGGAGGAAGGCAGCAAATCACACTGCCACGTGTGTACCTATGCAACAATTTTGCATGTTCTTCACATGTACCCCAAAACCTAAAATGCAATAAAATAAATAAATGGGGAAAGAAAAAAAGTTAGTTCATATATCATAGGACTGTCATAAGGAATAAATCATTTAATGTACAAAAAGGCAACTAGCACGGTGTTTCGCACCTATAAAACATGCCTACATCAACTTAAAAAAATAAAAAATAAAAAAATTTATGTATCCAGAATATAAGAACTCCAATAACTTCATGATAAAATACAGCCCAATTTAAAAATGGACAAAGGATCTGAATAGACATTTCTCTAAAGTTATACAAATGACTAATAAGCACATGAAAAGTTGCTCAAAATCATCAGCCAACAGAAACATGCAAATCAAAATCACACTGAAATACCACTTCAAACCCACTATGATGGATATATTCAAACATGATAATAACAAGTGTTAGCAAGAATGTGTAGACGCCGGAAACCTCATATGTTGTTGGTAGGAATGTAAAATGGTATAGCTGCTTTTGCAGCCTGACGGTTCCTCAAAAGGTTAAACACAAGAGTTATCACATGACCCAGCAATTATACTCCTAGGTATATGCCCAACAGAAATGAAAGCACACAAAAAACTTGTACCAAATGTTCACACAAAAAACTTGTACCAAATGTTCATAGCAGCATTATTCATAACTAAAAAGCGGAAATAACCCAAACTTCCAACAGGCAATCCAATTCAGTATCATTAAGCGTGAAAATAAATGTAGTATTGATATATGCTATAACATGGAAGAACTTTGAGAACATTATGCTAAGTTAAAGAAGCTAGTCACAAAGACCACATATTACATATCCACTTACAGGAAATATCCAGAATGGGTATATCTATATATAGAAAATAGATTAATGAGGCTGGGCGCAGTGGCTCACGCCTGTAATCCTAGCACTTTGGGGGGCCGAGGTGGGTGGATCACAAGGTCAAGAGATCGAGACCATCCTGGCCAACATGGTGAAACGCTGTCTCAAGTAAAAATACAAAAATTAGCTGGGTATGGTGCTGTGCACCTGTAATCCCAGCTACTCAGGAGGCTAAGGCAGCAGAATCGCTTGAACCTGGGAGGCATAAGTTGCAGTGAGCTGAGATTGTGCCACTGTACTCCAGCCTGGCAACAGAGTGAGACTCAGTCTCAAAAAAAAAAAGAAAATATATCAATGGTTGTCAAAGCTCAGGTAGTGGAGGGAAATTATAATACAGGGTTTCTTTTGGGGTGATGGAAGTGTTCTAAAATTGTGGTGATGGCTGTGCAACTCTGTGAACACAGTAAAAAAATACTTAATTGTAACTTCAAGCAGGTGAATTGTGTATTATGTTAAATTATATCTCAGTATAAAAAAAGGAAATTTAATTATCATTGCTATAATTAGGAGGTAACAAAGAAAATAAAATGAAATCAAAGTACTTTTATTAAATTCTTACTATATAATTGACCAAAGCTCCGAGCCTACACTTGCTCTATTTGTTAAAGAAATATGGTGGCAGCGTGGGAACAGAATTAGAAGTATTGGAAAAGTGTTAAAATGTTAAAGACATACTGTTTTTAATATATTAAGAAGACAGAAAACGGAATGAAAAGGAAAGGGAATAACTTTCTCACTAAATATTATTATTATTATTATTATTATTATTATTATTAGTTTTTTAGATGGAGTTTCGCTCTTGTTAACCAGGCTGGAGTGCAATGGCGGGATCTCGGCTCACCACAACCTCTGCCTCCTGGGTTCAAGCAATTCTCCTGCCTCAGCCTCTGAGTAGCTGGGGGCATAGGCACGCGCCACCATGCCCCGTTAATTTTTGTATTTTTAGTAGAGACAGGGTTTCACCAGGTTGACCAGGATGGTCTTGATCTCTTGACCTTGTGATCCACCCACCTTGGCCTCCCAAAGTGCTGGGATTATAGGCGTGAGACACCGCGCCTGGCCTACTAAATATTATTTCAATGCTATTTAATGTCACATTCATGTAATACCTAAAATCATCACTTTACCAATCACGGTATACATCACACATTTTGGGATACACTGTGCTTATGATATTTCCTCATTAATAGAAGATGAAATAAGAAGAAGCCACTCAGAAAACAGCCAGAAAAATGAATCTCTAACAGTAGTATTTAAAAGCTGTTAGATATTCTTACATTGTTAGCAATATCAGATTAAGTCTAAGCCAACCTTGTAATGGAAAGTGAAATGTTCTCATTTCTTCCTTTGTCAGAAGGCATCTAGTCAAGCTCACTTTCTTAGAGCCAAACTTTTGAATGATGGGGTCATTCTGAAGGTTGATGGCAGCTTTTGAATTGGGAGAAGGTAAAGACCCTGAAAGAAAAACAATTGAATGTATATTAGAATGTGTCTTTAAGAACCCTAGAAGATATGTCTCCTAAGGTTGTATAGCCTAAGCACAGGGAAGATGAAAAGATGTATAAAAACCAGCCCCAACCATTTAGGAGCTTGCAATCTATTCCAATGATAAGAATACAGAGAAAATGAAGTCCCAAATGAGCTAAAGCAATAAAGAGAAAGGAGGAAGAATATAGTTCACACTGGAGTGGTCAGAGAACAAGAAAGGAAAAGATTAGCTGAGTCTTAAAAAAAGACAGAATTCAGATAGTTGGTATACTCAATCTGTTCTTTATAGTGCCTGTCATTCCCTATGGTTCATTCTAGCTAAATATACTCCACCCCCAGCCACCTATTTAAGCAGCTAAAGCTTGTTCTTTAACCAGGGACCATTACTGATTAGATTAAGAGTATGACCTGGCTCAAGAGAGATCATCTATAGATTGAACAATGACTTGATATTCCTTATCAAGACATGCTCTCAAAAGGGAAAATTGTAAGAAGTTAAGCTGATCAGACTGCCTGCTTTGAGAATTTTCACTAGAAAATATAAACAACTGGGCTAGGTACAGTGGCTCACACCTGTAATTCCAGCACTTGAGGGCAGGAGTTTGAGACCAGCCTGGCCAACATGGCGAAACCCCATCTCTACTAAAAATACAAAAATTAGCTGGGCATGGTGGCATGCACCTGTAATCCCAGCTATTCGGGAGGCTGAGGCACAAGAATTGCTTGAACCCAGGAGGCAGAGGTTGCACTGAGCCAAGATTG
>NW_016107400.1:3823490-3833591 GCF_001604975.1 Cebus imitator | reverse complement strand
AGAGAGAGAGAGAGAGAGAGAGAGAGAGAGAAAACTGACTAATCAGAGGAGAAAAGAAAATACACAGATAAGTAGATGTCATGAAAGGGATGAAGAAACTTTCTTTGCTAGGGGCACAAGTTCCTGCTGGCTTTCTATCCACATACATCCTTCTTCAAACAATACTTGCTCAAGATGGCCTAAGTGAGTAGCGGGTCCTTGTAAGGAAAAGAACCAAAGTATCATAAGAAGAAGAGGGCATTCCAGGTAAGACAGAAACATACAGAGTAAACTTGGTTTGGCAGTAGACCAGTGATGATGAAAGAAAGGTCTGTGCAAGAGACAAGTATAGGAAACAAGGTTAAAAAAGGAGGATAATTAACTTTTATCCATCATTTAATACATAATGGGGAGCCACAAAAAGCTCCTGAGAATGGAAGTGACATAATTAAAGCAGTGTTTTAAGAAACATCAACCTCAAAGATCTGTAAAAAAATGGAGTAGAGGCTGGGTGCTTGGCATGCCTGTAATCCCAGTACTTTGGGAAGCCAAGGCAAGAGGATTGCTTGAATCTAGGAGTTTGAGACCACTCTAGGTGACAAAGCAAGACCCAGGCTCTACCAAAAAAAAAAATTATATATATATATATATATATATATACACACACAAGCATGGTGGTACATGATCGCAAGTCTTAGCTACTCAGGAGGCTGAGGCAGGAGGATCACTTGAATATTTGAGACTACAGTGAGCTTAGATTGTGCCACTGCACTTCAGCCTGGGCAACAGGGGGAAATCCTGCCTCTAATTTTTTCTTTTAAAGAAAGAAAGAAAATGAAGTAGAAAGAGGCTAGAAAGGGTTTTACAGTAATTCTAACCAAAAAATTATGAGAATGTGCTAGAAACAGAAATACAATTTGACCCACCAATCCCATTACTGGGTATATTCCAAAAGAATATAAATCATTGTATTATAAAGATACATGCAGGTGGAAAAGATATGAAATCAACCCATAAGCTCATCAATGATAGAGCAAATCAAATAAAGAAAATGTGATGCCTATACGCCATGGAATACTACACAGCCACAAAAAGGTCATGTCCTTTACAGGGACATGGATGGAACTGGAAGCCATTATTCTCAGCAAACTAACGCAGAAACAGAAAACCAAATACTGCACATTCTCACTTATGTGGGAGCTGAATGATGAAAACACACGGACACATGGGGGGTAAACGCACCTTTGGGCTTTTTGGAGCGGTTGGGGAAGGGAGAGTATTAGGAATAATAGTTAATGGAGACTGGGCTTTATAGCTAGGTGATGGATTGATCCATGCAGTAAGCCACCACAGCATACATTTACCTATTTAACAAACCTACACATCCTACACATATACCCCGGAACTTAAAATAAGTATGGAAGTAAAAAGGCCAAGTGCAGTGGCTCACACCTGTAATCTCAGCACTTTGGGAGGCCGAGGTGGGTGAATCACTTGAGGCCAGGAGTTTAAGACTAGCCTGGCCAACATGGTGAAACCTAGTCTCTACTAAAAACCCAAATATTAGCTGGGTGTGGCTGTGCATGCCTGTAGTCCCAGACACTTGGGAGGCTAAGGCACAAAAATTGCTAGAACCCAGGAGGGAGAGGTTGCAGTGAGCCAAGATCATGCCACTGCACTCCAGCCTGGGTGACAGAGCAAGACTCTGTCTCAAAGGAAAAAAAAAAATTACCAGCATTTGAATTAAGATAGTGGAACGGATGGAGGAAAAGGGATATATGAAACATACACAAAAAACTGGTAGAACGTGGTGAAAAAAATAATTCAATTCAGCCAGCAAAATATTTAAATATTTATCTATAACTTTATTATATACCTGGCATTGCTTTGGCCACTAGGAATTCCTCAATGCACAAAACCAATAAAATTCCTCATGAAACTTAACTTCTAGTTGGACATATGGATAATAAACAAATAAATATGTAATATATCAGATAAGGACTTTGAAGAAAAGTAAAGGAGGAGAAAAGGATAGGAAATGCTGGAGCAGGAAATGGGTTACTGTCATATATTTTTTATAGGATGACCTAGGAAGGTCTCTGTTAAATTGACATTTGAGTAGAGATTTATAGGAGCAAAGGGAATGAAGCATGCAGACAGACTGGGGATAGGGAGCCAAAAGAAAATTGTAAAATTCAACACTGGTGTCCTAGATCTTAGAGAAAAATGACACCAAGAAGGAATTTGAAGAACCCATTATTTGATGAGAAAAATGCTTTTAGCTATGTTATGACTGAGGACAGTGGAATACCCAAGTACCAATTGGAATATTCAGCAGGCAGTTGAGAATGCAGGCCTGAAATCTGGGGCATCGGACCTAGAGATAAAGATACAGGAATCATTCAAAGAAAACTAATAGGTAAACTTGGCAAAAATCAGATAAATACTCCAAAGGAAAGACTGATTAACAAAGATCAGAGTGCGAGGAACTATGCCTTGAGGCTCCGATATTTAGCATGGGAGGATGAAGTGAAATACTTAAGAGAATAGAGAAGTTGCCACAACCCCTCTGGCTCCTCAAGGCCTACAGAATAAAATCCAAATTCTTTTGGCATGGCATTCAAAGCCTGCAGATTGTCTCTGTGTCACTGGTATATAATATAAAAAATAAAATAAAAACAAAGCCTGCGGGATACGGCTTTAATCTGTCTTGTTAGCTTTGTCTCTCATCACTACTTCCTCCTATTCTTCTCAGCATGCTCAGCAAACTGTACTCTTCAAACACGTTAAATTTCTTTTTCCTGATTGTATCTTTTCTTTCACAACATGATGCTTTCACTTGAGCCTAGAATCTCATGATTACTCTGTGACTTACTCACAGATGTTTAAAATACAATGCAGATAAAATCAAATGCAACTGCAGATCAACAATGTGCATCCATGAGAAGAACAATAGAAAGATAGAAAATTAGAAGTGGGGATTAGGACAGAGGATAATACAAGCACATTTCTAGAGGAGATGAGAAGAAATCAAGTTCCTCCTCACTACTTTTTCATGTTCCCTCAAGTGCAATTATTCAATTATTTCTGAACTCGAAATAGAATATCATTAAACAACACCTAACCTTAATATATGCAATAAAGTTTGATAAGTCCTATTCTATCACTCACCTCCCCGCAAAACCAAAAAAGTTAGCTATAACTTGCTGATAGGACACAACCCACAGTTTGAAAAACACTGCTATCACGAATCTTTCAGCTGACTAGTAACTAAACCTCCTGCCTATTCTTCACTGTCAGTAGTATCAGCAGGTATCCATTACATTAGTCAAAGGCAAGATCTTCCTTCCCACCTGTACATTGGTGGGTACAAAGATCCAGTGACAATTTAGAAATTATTCACAGTAATTCATAAGAGTCCAACATCAGCGATACCCAGGTGTCCTTAGCTATCTAATTTAACCAAATGGTTTGAGGCATGAACCCTGGCTGTAGTTCCTGCTATCTAACCTCCCTGGATACCTGCCCATTTTTCCTTAAAAAAATTTTTTTTGCGGCCCAGGTATGGTGGCTCATGCCTGTGATCCCAGCACTTTGGGAAGCCAAGGCAGGAAGATCACTTGAGCTCAGGAGTTTGAGACCAGCCTGGGCAACACAGTAGAGCCCCGTTTCTCTTGAACTCCTGACCTCAAGTGATCTATCCGCTTTGGCTTCCCAAAGTGCTGGGATTACAGCCGTGAGCCACAGTGCCCAGGCTGGAGCCCTGTTTTTCTAAAAAAATTAGCTGGGAATGTGGCATGTGCCTGTAGTTCCCCAGCTACTCAGGAGGCTTAAGTGGGAGTGCTGCTTGAGACTGGGAGGTCAAGGTTGCAGCGAGTTGTGGGATCATGCCACTGCACTCAAGCCTGGGTGACAAGGGTGAGATCCTGTCACAAAAAAGCAAACAAACAAAAATTGTTTCAGTGCTTAAGAACTGAGCTTTTTTGTGCTAAATCTACTTACAATCATATCCACCTCTTTTAGAGTGTGCGAATCATCAAATTAGCATCACAGCCATACCTTCCATCGTCTTGGGCAAATCTCCAGCTGTTTGTTTCATTTGTAGCCCAACAATATCAGCTAGAAAATCAGATGATGGTGGAGGCAAGCGGAATTTCTGAAAATATATTAACAGGTTAAAAAAAATGCTTGAAAACAGTTAAAATACTGTGAAAGATTTGGACTTTTATTGTCAGCTCAGGGCTGTGAAAAGTTCTAGACAGCAATTGTTAGCATTTTATTTTATTTATTTATTTTTTTTTTATTATTATTATTTTTAATAAAGATGGGGTTTCACCATGTTGGTCAGGCTGGTCTTGAACTCCCGACCTCAGGCGATCTGCCCGCCTTGGCCTCCAAAGTGCTTGCATTACAGGTGTGAGCCACCACGCCTGGCCTAACTGTTAGCATTTTAAAACAAGAACTGTTTCCTTAATAGAAAAGTGACTAAGTAATGAAGTCACACCACACTAACCGATCCCTGTTATTATATATTGTAGAAAGGATGAACTTTACAGAAATGTACAATTTAGACAAGAGAAGTCCCTTTATATTTTCAAAGTTCTTTCAAATCTATTATTTAATTGAACAGCATGCCATGCCATCAGAATAGATGGTACCAGAAGGCCAAAAGTTTGAGAGCTTTAGCTTCAGGTTCACGCTGACTTAAATTTCAGCCCTACCACTTAGTAGCCGTAACTTGGGCAAGTTACTCAGTTTCTCATGTACAAAATGAAAGTTAAAAAGTATTTTATGAGACTATTGTGATAATTAAAGATGCTATGTGTAGCATGTGGTCCATGGTTAAAAGAGATCCTGACACACAGGAAGTGCTCAATAATGACAGCAAAAAAGAAAATGGTGACCCAGGAAGGTTAAATTAAAGCTCACAACTCCAATGCCTTCAGGAATAAATGGATGAAATGGATCACTGGGAAATGGAGGCGGCTATGGAAAAATGGAGAGCAGATGCCTCTTTTTAAAGATGACAGCTGCTATTCAGCTCCATAAACTGTTTAAGGGTGCCCAATCTTGTGATTTCCTTAAGAGAAGTAGAAAACACAGATTGTATATATATTTTATAATTTCTGAAAATACCATAGCCCAAATAAAATAGAACAATATCAACCTAGGAGCTACAGATTATAACCTGGGAATAAGTGTTTGCCTAGATTACCACGGAAAATCAGAGACAAATTTACCTGAGGCTTCTGACTAAGGTCCTTTTGCTTTCTATATCCTCTGCTGTTTGTTCAGTTAGGTTGCCAAGGAGCATGGTCCCTGACACATGTATTAGTCTCGGAATAGGAGAACCAGACTCAGCCCCTAGTACAAAGTTTTCTTAACTTACATGTCTGAATGCTTTTCGAAGACATCCAAATTCCAAATAGAACCTGTAAAAGTGTAGCTGACTCATTCCCTGCAGAACAAAAACCACTACGTTGTTCAGATGATTTTGATGAAAAAGCTGGCACCAGCTGCCGAGAAATCAAACCAACACAGTTAAGAGAAATGCCGTTAAGTCAATTACAGGCATATAGAGGGGAAATGGGGGAGACGGAGCAGGGAAAGCAGTGAGTGAGAGTTAATAGAATTTATCATCATTCACTGTCTGCCTGGAACTAGAAGAGAGCCATTATTGCACAGAATTTGAATAAAGATCCCTTGAGATAAATATTTGTTGCATTCAAATCAAGTAAAATACCAAGCAAAATGCAATGCATTTAAATTCATTGTCCAATTGATTAAGATTTGTTTTGAATCAGAACTAAGCTCACTTTACAAAGTCACCCCTACGATCCCAACCTACCCTGCAGCCCTTACTAAACCAGGTAATCAAATAGCTGGCTTTAAGAAATTCAGTTCTGGCTGGGCACGGTGGCTCATGCCTGTAATCCCAGCACTTCAGGAGACCAAGGCAGGCAGATCACTTGAGATCAGGAGTTCAAGACCAGCCTGGGCAACATGGCAAAACCCCGTCTCTACTAAAAAAAAATACAAAAAATTAGCTGGGCATGGTGGCATGCACCTGTAATTCCAGCTATTTTGGAGGCTGAGGCAGGAAAATCACTTGAACCTGGCAGGTGGAGGTTGCAGTGAATGGAGATCATGCCCCTGCACTCCAGCCTGGGTGACTCCATCTCAAAAAAAAAAAAAAATTCAGTTTTAGACAAACTGATAGACTGATGGCAATAATTGCTGATGGAGAAGATAGTTTTCCAAGTATCTAGCCAATTCATAACAATCTCCCTCAGAAAGATGTATTATTTGTACATACGCAAAAACATTTTTCATAAGACACTTAATATCAGAATAGTGAGATTCTTTTTTTTTTTGTAGAGACTGGGTCTTACTATGCTGCCCAGGCTGGTCTCAAATTCTTGGACTCAAGCAATCCTCCCACTTTGGTCTCCCAAAGTGCTGGGATTATAGGTGTGAGTTACTATGCCGGGGCTCTCTTGGTCTTTATTTGTAAAAGAAAGAAAAAAGATTAACTGGAATTCTTCACATATATTTCAACTGAGTCTGCATCAGGGGAAGCAAACTAAAATACCTGTACAGACAGACAGATACTGTAAATAAGGGAAGCAGGCAGGTGGGACATTGGAGTATACATGTCCCATCTAAAGAGGGAGACTACCAATCAGCTTTGACAACTTGTTGCCATATGGGAATATAGGGATAGCTGCCATCTTTGAGTTTTTGGAAGAAGAAAATGTGGATTTGTATACAGGAATTTCCAGAATTAACACTTGGCAGCCATCATAAAGTAATTCAGGACATGCTGCATAGCAAAAAACATAATGTTGGTAAGCTAGTTTGAAACCACTGGTTTGAATAAGAGAGGCTTGGAAGAAAAAAAAAAGAAAAAGAAACCTCTGGTCAATACCCACCATTTAAGTTCATCTCATACCTGGGTTTTGGAACATTGGATTTGCCCAAAACTGCATACTTCAGCAATTCACACAGCTGGTCATGGGTTACTTCACAGTTGTCAGTAAATAAAATGGTAGATAAGTGGGCTTTCTGCAAAGATAAATCAGGGCATAGCAAACCACTATTGGTTATCAAGAATATCAAAAAAGCAAGTTATTAAATTATTCTAGCTTCTGATTACTTTAACATACAGGTATATTCAAACATACGGAGGTTCTAATTAATTGGAAATGATGGTCTAAAATAACAATTTATGGTAGGTAGGAAATTATTAATAAAATATTTAACTATCATTGACACAAAACCTAATTATAGATACTTGGTTACCTGCTAGGAATAGTAGGATAAATAAAACATAATTCATGCACTCAGAGTCCATTCTATTAGGGGGAAAAAGCAATAGCTAATTCCAACACAGTGTGGGTCAGTGCTATTACAAAGGTATGAGAACTAGAAGTTTAACTGGCTTAGGGATTAGAGAGTTTGGGGATGGCTACTGAGATGAAAATACTGAGGCTAAGCCTTGAAAATAATGAGTCTGCCAGGTTGGAGGAAACATTGCATTCAAACATGTAGTTTGGTTTGGTAGGAGCCAAGATTGCATGTTGCATAGTAATGGAGATATGAGGAAAGGGAAGCAGGAGCCAGATCACAGATGAATGTGGCCTAAGCTAATGAATAAGAACTTATCTCTTTGGGAGGCCGAGGCAGGTGGATCACGAGGTCAAGACATCGAGACCATCCTGGTCAACATGGTGAAACCCCGTCTCTACTAAAAATACAAAACATTCGCTGGGCATGGTGGCACGTGCCTGTAATCCCAGCTACTCAGGAGGTTGAGGCAGGAGAATTGCCTGAACCCAGGAGGCGGAGGTTGCGGTGAGCCGAGATCGCGCCATTGCACTCCAGCCTGGGTAACAAGAGTGAAACTCCGTCTCAAAAAAAAAAAAAAAGAACTTATCCCTGGGCAACAGGAGTTCAGCGAAGTTCCCAACCTCCTTAAAATGGCTTTGAACTTACACTTTTTCTTTTTTTCTTTTCTGAGACAGAGTCTCTCTGTCACCCAGGCTGGAGTGCAGTGGCGCTATCCTGGCTCACTAAAACTTCTGCCTCCCAGGCTCAAATGATCCTCCTGCCTCAATGTCCTGAGTAGCTGGGACCACAGATGCGTGCCACCATCCCTGGCTAATTTTTGTATTTTTGGTAGACATGGGTTTTCACCATGTTGCCCAGGCTGATCTCAAGCTCCTGAGCTCAAGCCATCTGCTCTCCTTGGCATCCCAAAGTGCTGGGATTACAGGCGTAAGCCACCAGGCCCAGCCTATTATTGTTTATTAAAGTAATTCATGTTTGTTATAAAAGACTCAATAATACAGAAGTGCACAATAAATGATACACAATAGAGAAATGAAAATAAAAGTCATTTCACAGACAATTAAAATAAAAGTACAAGTCAGAGGTAATTACCACTTTCATTTTGGTCTGGGAGGCAGCAGAGTATAGCAGTTAGAAGCTCAAGCCCTAGAGTCACACTACCTGAGTTCACATATCAAGCTCTCTCATCTTGGACCAGTGCCATAGCATTTCTAGGACTCAGTTTCTTCATCTAGAGAGTAATTATAATTTTATCTCATTAAATAATTGGGAGGACCAATGAAATAGTTCAAGTACAATGTACTGAGGCTAGTGCCTGACATAAATACTTAATAAATATCAGATGTTATTATTGCTAATTTCCTCCCATGGCCTTAAGTTAATGTGAAACTCTTACATTAGCCAGACACAGTTCTGATCACTTTACATGCATTATATCATTTAATTCTCACAACTTTTTCAGTGTGTACTACTATTGTTCCCATTTTACAGATAAATTGGAGAAACGCAAATGACAGAATCAGAACTGGAATGCAGCTTTACCTCTAAACTACACAACCCCCAAGGGATTTTATCACTCTTTTTTGAAACCAACTCCCTACTCCCAAACTTAATCTGTGAATATCTTTCCATGTCAGTTTAAAAAAAAAAAACATCAATTTTAATACTTGAATAGTCAATTTTCTAAATTTATCTGAAAATTTATATCTGAAAAAAATCCCTATTGATAACACTGTTTTGTTTTTTAAATTACAAACAATATTATGATGAACATCCTTGTACAGACACCTTTGTACATCTATCTAATCACTTTCTTAGGATCAATTCCTGGTCCAAATGAACATGTATATTTTACATTTTCATAAACATTGCTAACTCCTGAAAGACTATGCCAGTTTGTTTTTGCCAAATAAAAACAAGAGATTAATAAGCATGAGACTGAGCAAAATGAAGTCTATATGGCGGTGAGTAACCATGGTTACCAGGCACGTGATGTCAAGAGCTTGAGTTGGGTGAGGAAGGTGACCTGTAGAGGAGACAGTTCAGGACTAGGAGCAGAAGCCCAGGCAGGAGGATGCCCTGGTGTGGGGTGTCAAAGCTTCAGCAGCATGCAGAGGTCACCCATACAAGAAGGAAGGGAGGGAGGTCAGTGAGACCTGACATCAGACGTCAGAAAATGTTTAGGGTAAGGAGAGCATCAATGCTGAGGGACAGTAGTGGCCTGTTGCAGGATTCAAAGCCTGAACAGGATGCAAAGCCTGAGCAGGATGAGGATATCCACACGAGAGGGATGGTGGCAGTCACCTGTCATAGGATAAGGGTGCTTACAAAGGAAGATGACCTGACAAGGTGATGGAGCCAGTGCATGGTGACAGAGACTAAGCAGAGACAAGAGGGTATAAGGGTTGTGGGGGTCATAAGGGATTGATCAAATACACTGAAGATGTTTGGGGTCAGGTTTCTCATTGTTAGTGAAGGAAGTTACAAATATGAAAATGGGCTGGTGCGGTGGCTCATGCGTATGATCTACAACACTTTGGGAAGTGAGGTGGGTAGATCACTGAGGTCAGGAATTTGAGACCAGCCAATATGGTGAAATGCCATCTCTACTAAAAATACAAAAATTAGTCGAGCATGGTGGTAGGTGCCTGTAATCCCAGCTACTCAGTAAGCCGAGGCAGGAGAATCGCTTGAGCCTGGGAGGCAGCGGTTGCAATAAGCAGAGACTGTGCCACTGCACTCCAGCCTGGGTGACAGGGAGATACTTTGTCT
>NW_016107400.1:3819402-3821874 GCF_001604975.1 Cebus imitator | reverse complement strand
CCAACATGGCAAGATCCTGCCTCTACAAAAAAATGAAAAATTAGCTGGCGCAGTGGCACACATCTGTAGTCCCATCTAATTGGTGGAACCAAGGTGGGAGGATTGCTTGAACCAGGGAGGTTGCAGTGAGCAGAAATCGCACCATTGCACTCCAGCCCAAGTGACAGGTGAGTCCTTGTCTTAAAAAAAAAAAAAATCGCCAGGCACGGTGGCTTACGCCTGTAATCCCAGCACTTTGGGAGGCCGAGGCGGGTAGATCACCTGAAGTCAGAAGTCTGAGACCAGCCTGGACAACATGGTGAAACCTTGTCTCTACTAAAAATATAAAAATTAGCCAGATGAGATTGTGTGTGCCTATAATCCCAGGTACTTGGGAAGCTGAGGTGGAGAATCGCTTGAGCCTGGGAGGTGGAGGCTGCAGTGAGCCAAGTTCAGCCTGGGTGACAGAGCGAGACTCCATTAAAAAAAAAAAAAAAAAATCATATCCCTAATGACCCTCTCTAATTATATAACTTACTTTTATCATCTGTCTCTGCCCACTAGAATATAAGACCTAGTGGGCAGTGAACTTTATTCACTGATATACCCCAAGCACCTAGGTCAGTCCCCAGCACATGATAGACAATAAAAACCAATGAATGGCTGGGTGCAGTGCTCATGCCTGTAAGAGGTAGAGACAGTTTGAGAGCCCCTATCTACAAAAAAATTTTTTTAAGTAAAAAAATAGCAAGGCATAGTAGTGTGTGCTTGTAATCCCAGGAACTTGAGAGGCCAAGCCAGGAGGATCACTTGAATCCAGGAGTTCAAGGCTGCAGTGAGCTATGATCATACCACTGCAGTCCAGCCTGTGTCCAGCAGAGCAGAGACCTTGTCTCAGACACAAAAAAGCCTGATGAATGACCGAAGGGATGAATGAGTATACTTAGTTCTCAATAAATGGTATGGATGATAGGGATAATCAGCCTTCTTACTCCCCTACTGCAGCAGTCCCCAACCTTTAGCACCAGGGACCAGTTTCATGTTAGACAATTTTTCCACCAAATGGGAGAAGGGGATGGGGGATGGTTTCAGGATGATTCGAGTGCATTACATTTATCATTAGAGTCTCATGAGGAGGACACAACCTAGGACCCTCTCATGCACAGTTCACAATAGGGCTCACAATAGGGTTCGCGTTCTTATGAGAATCTAATGATGAAGTCGAAGCTCAGGCGGTAATGCTGGATCGCTCACCACTCACCTTCTGCTGCTCTGCAGTCCAGTTCCTAACAGACCGGTTTGTGGACAGTGGGTTAGGGACTCCAGACAGGCAAGTACCAGTCTGTGCACAGAGGGCTGGGGACGCCTTCCCTACTGGAATGTAAACTGCTCGATGGCAAGGAATCGTGTTTTTGTGCCCCAGGATAGCTAGAACATAGAACAACTCCTGGCACTCAGAAGACAGCAATAAATATTTGTTGGACAAAGATTCCTATTATGCGCCTGGCACTATGCCAGTTTTTTTGTTTTTTGTTTTTAAAGAGATGAGGTCTCGCTATGTTGCCCAGGCTGGTCTAGAATTTCTGGCTTCAAATGATACTCCCGCCTTGGCCTCCCAAACTGCTGGGATTATAGGAGTGAGCCATCGCGCCCGGCCCACTATCCCAGGTTTTTTGTCGTTGTTGTTTTTAGACAGAAATTTCGTTCTTGTTGCCCAGGCTGGAGTGCAGTGGTGCAGCCTCGGCTCACTGCAACCTTCGCCTCTCGGGTTCAAGGGATTCTCCTCCCTCAGACTCCCAAGTAGCTGGGATTACAGGCGCCCGCCACCACGCCAGGCTAGTTTTGAGTGTGTGTTTTTAGTAGAGATGGGGTTTCGCTACGCTGGCCAGGCTGGTCTGGAACTCCTGACCTCAGTCGATCCGCCCGCCTCAGTCTCCCAAAGGCTGGGATTACAGGCGTGAGCCACCTTGCCCAGCCGACTCACTATCCAAAGGTGGCCTTGTGTCAGGAAGATTACCGGTATTACAAACTCATTCCCACATTAATACCGGTATTACACTCATTCCCAGTTTAAAGATCAGGGAGCAGGTTCCGAGAGGCCAGGGCAGAGAGCCAGCCCAAATCCGGGGCCCCCAACGGCAGTTGGGCGAGGGAGAAACTGGTTCCTGGTGCTAAAGGTTGGGGACTGCTGCAGTAGGGGAGTAAGAAGGCTGATTATTCCTATCATCCATACCATTTATTGAGAACTAAGTATACTCATTCATCCCTTCGGTCATTCATCAGGCTTTTTTGTGTCTGAGACAAGTCTCTGGTCTGCTGGACTCAGGCTGGACTGCAGTGGTATGATCAGACCTCACCGCAGCCTTGAATTCCTGGGTTCAAGTGACCCTCCTGCCTTGGCCTCTCAAGTTCCTGGGATTACAAGCACACACTACTAAGCCTTGCTATTTTTTTTACGTTTAAACCGCCTCGGAGGCCGGGCGCGGTGGCTCA
>NW_016107400.1:3817576-3819052 GCF_001604975.1 Cebus imitator | reverse complement strand
AAAAAAAAAAAAAAAAACGCCTCGGGCCGCCTGCTGCCCCCCCTCGTAGCTCACCTTGGCCTCGGGCTGACTCTCCTCGAGATCCCAACCGGCTTTCATCGCCTCGGCCGCCCCGACCAGCTTGTTCGGGGCTTGCCTCCTCTTCCTGACCTTCCTGGGGTGTCCCTCGGTCCCTTCCCTCTCTGGCTCCATGGCTGTGGAGAAAGATGAGCTAGAGCTGGGGAAACTCCAGCGCCCCGATTCCCCCGCGTGCCGCCTCCTAGAGGGAGAGCTGCACAGGCTTGACGGCTTTCAATCTTCCTGGGATCCGCTTCTCAATTCAGTTTACCGAACTCTTCCCGTCCCCCTAAAAAGGCGAGAGTGCCAACGATCTCCCAGTTCCGCGGACCGGACACCCGCGCCGCTCTACGGTTCGCGTCGTTTACCGGATTCCTAACGGTTTCCAACGGCTATGACTAGCGTCCGCCCGCTGTCAGAAGGGGAAGGAGGTTCTGCCGAGCGGCTTCCTAGCCCCAAACCACTCCCCACGCCCCTCGTCCGGGAAAGGCAAAAGAGAAGCCGGGCAGAGGGCAGACGCCCGCCCTGCCCTAACCACAGTGGCCAACAACAACCATCTCCTCAGACTCGCGGGAGGTTTGAACGGACCGGAAGTAGAAGTCGAGCGACTTCCGGCAGTTGGACTTGGAAGAGCAAAGAGTGCTGGGAATGGCGACCAAGCGGCTCGCGCGGTACGTGAGGGGTTTCGGGTTGGGGCGTGGGGAGGGGGTCGCTCCGGTAGAGCAGGGCAGGGCGGGTGACGGCTGCAGTGACTGCCTCCATTCTCCGCAGCCCGGCGTCTGCGACCTGTCCTCTGTGGCACGGTTGGAAAGACGGTCTCCAGCCTCGGGCCGCCTTCTACCCGAGGGTGACAGGAGCCCGAGGCCGACGAACCCTGGGGTCTTGACTGTGTGGCCGTGAGTCAGTGCCTGCCCATTCTAGGCCTCGGGAAACGACTGGACGTGACAGTGCCCTGCAGACTGGTTGGAGGCCTCAGACAGGGCACACTGTACCCATCAAGGTGTTCAACCCATTTCCTAGTGATCCTTTTAATTAACGGTATGAATCATTGTGTCCTCCCTGATTCCTAGACGCTCTGCGCGCATTTCTGATTACTAGAAGAATGTAATACATTAGCAAATAGCATGGGCTTCAGAGTTGGACAGTCCTGGGTTGACGTACGAAAGCTATGTTCTTTGGCGAATTACAGAATCACTTTTCTCATCCATAAAGATAGATAGCAAAATTTCTACCTGCTACACTTGTTGAAGACTAAAGGAGGCTGTCATCTTAGTTTAGAACCTGCTATGTAGTAAGCAATCAATAAATGATAATATTAGTCCCAAATCCTGGCACTTCCCTCTCACCTCTTAAACATAGAAAACTACAGGAGGTGTTTGCTTAGTTAAAACTCTACCTAATGCCAAGTAGTTTGTTTTA
>NW_016107400.1:3809541-3817465 GCF_001604975.1 Cebus imitator | reverse complement strand
AAATAGAGGCGGTGTTTCACCATGTTGCTCAGGCTGGTCTTGAACTCCGGACCTCAAGCAATTCACCCAACTTGGCCTCCCAAAGTGCTGGGATTATAGGCATGAGCCACTGTACCTGGCCCTATTTTTTGGTTCTTTACTCAGATTTTTAAGGTGGAAGACTAAACCATGTCTTACATTGTCTTCTTAAAACTGCACTGTACATGTAGCAAGAGCTTAAAAAATGCAGAGATAAAAATAAGATTTCCAGTGGATTTTTACCTCTACAATCATTTGAGTTCTTCAGTATTACTGTAAATAAGGGTAACATAAAATTAGCGTAAATTGACTGAACACAGTGGCTCAGGCCTATAATCCCAGCACTTTGGGGGGCTCAGGTGGGAGGATCACTGGAGCCCAGGAGTTTGAGACAAGCCTGGGCAACATAGTGAGACCCTGCCTTTACAAAAAAAAATTTTTTTTTAAAGCTAGTGGCTATGGTAGCACACACCTGTAGCCTTAGTCAGGAAACTGGTGGGAGGATTGCTTGAGCCCAGGAGATTGAGGCTGCAGTGAGCAGTGATCATACCACTGCACTGCAAACTAGGTGACAACGCAAGACCCTGTCTCAAAAACAAAACCAACAAATTAGCCTAAATTTGCAGATACATATTTTTGAGGCCTATGCAGGTAAACTCAAAGTCCAGTTCAATTTCCCTTTGGTCACAATAAATAATGTGATTGTTGCCCAGTACCATTAATTTGGTAGCTTATTCAAACAGGAGTGTGAATAAGTTCACGGATCATATTTGGATTGCTTCACATTTTTAGGCAGCTTGGATTAATTAGGAGAAAGTCAATTGCATCAGCAAATGGGAATCTAGGAAGAAGCAAATCCAGTAAGTAGTATGCTTAGTTTCTTTGTACTTTGTAGCCTTGCACTTTCAGCATTGGTAAAGCATAAGAACAACTTGATCTTTTGCAGAGCAGTTGTTTGACTACTTAATTGTCATTGATTTTGAATCAACATGCTGGAATGATGGGAAACGCCACCATAGCCAGGAAATAAGTAAGTCTGGACTACCAATGGCCAAAGCTGGCACCAAATAAGTCACTTTAAAGTATATAGACATAACTCAGCCAAGAGTTTAAGAAAATACATTGGTCTATGCATTGGTAGTTTGATATAAAACCTGTGTTGAATAAGAAAGAGCAAAATCTCAAATACCTAAATGTGTTATTATATAAAATAGTTGTTTTATATTACATAAAATACCTCAATGGCATAGAAACTGAAAAAAATACCTTTGCCAAAAGGAGTAGATTTTATATTCCATATGGTCTTTATATTTAATTATATTGAGTTTTCTTTTAAGACAACATACTCATAACTTTAGTGTTTTGATTTATTCTTTAGCATAACTTTGTTATAACCTTTATGTCACACTGCTTTGGCCATTTTAATATGCTTTTACTGAAACTTGGTTGTTTAATAATGCTGTTGAAATGATGTGTGTTTAATTTAGGATGATTACAGGGTTAATTTTAAAATTATATATTCAACTGTCAATTGATGTTTCTTTTGTTTAGTTGAATTTCCAGCAGTGTTGCTGAACACGTCAACTGGACAGACTGAATCTGAGTTCCATGCTTATGTTCAACCTCAGGAACATCCAATTCTTTCAGAATTTTGCATGGAATTGACAGGCATAAAGCAGGTATGATGCAAATTTTAAAATTCAGAAGTTAGTCTCAAAAAGAAAATAAAAGTTATTATACCATTTGGAATTACATTTATTTATTGTTAGACATGATGGCTTTATGCCTGTAATCCCAGAACTTTGGGAGGCTGATGTTGGAGAATTGCTTGAGGCCAGGAATTCAAGACCAACCTAGACAACATAGTGAGAACCCAGTCTTTACAAAAAAAAAAAAAATTTTTTTTTTTTTTTTTTTTTCAGTTAGCCTGACTTGGTGGTATAGTCCCAGCTACTTGGGAGGCTGAGGCTGAGGTGGGAGGACCACTTGAGCCCAGGAGTTTAAGACTGCAGGGCAGTATAATCTCAGTCTATCGTAGGCAACAAAACTTGTCTCTGAAAATAAATAAATAAATAAATAAGATTAGTGTTATTCTAGATTCAGAATTCTATTTATTTATTTGTTCGTTTATTTTTGACACAGAATCATGCTCTGTCAGCCAGGCTGGAGTGAGGTGGCTGAGCTCACTAAAAGCTCTGCTTCCTCGGTTGAAATGATTCTCATGCCTCAGCCTCCTGAGTAGCTGGGACTATAGGCACATGCCATTACGCCTGGCTAATTTTTATATTTTTAGTAGAGATGTGGTTTCACCATGTTTGCCAGGCTGATCTCGAACTCCTGACCGCAAGTGATCCGCCCACCTCGGCCTCCCAAGGTGCTGGGATTATAGGTGTGAGCCACCTCAGGACTCAATTTAAAAAGCAAAGGAACACGCCTGTAAACCCACCACTTTGGGAGGCCAAGGCGGGTGGATCACCTGAGATCAGGAGTTCAAGACCAGTGTGGCCAACATGGTGAAACCTCATCTGTACTAAAAATACAAAAATTATCCAGGCATGGTGGCACACATCTGTGATCCCAACTACTCAGGAGGCTGGGGCAGGAGACTCGCTTGAACTGAGAGTTGGAGGTTGCAGTGAACTGAGATTGTGCCACTGCACTCCACGCTGGGCAAGAAAGCAAGACCTTATCTCAAAAAAAATAAAAAAAAATTTTTTTTAAATAAATGAAAAGGAAGGGAAGAATAGTGTTATAAAAATAAGGATCAAATTGATTTTGTGGAAATTAAGTGATTCAAATTTGTCTTTCATTTCTGTTAGTCTGGATTTAATGATCATATTTCTGTGTGATTTTAGTTTTATCAACCTAATTTGTCTTACCTTGGTGGATTCTAAATATTGTTTCTTTCCCATGTGTTTTTACATCTTTCCACTAGATAAACTCTTTGCCAGTTAGAATTGCTTTGTTACATCTTCCCATAATACATTGCGTTTTCATGACTTGGCATTTCTGATTCTTTTAAAACCATTAATCTTTCTCCACAGTTATAAAATATGCTAAATAATCATGGACTTTGATCGTTGAATTCAGATTTTTTGACTCTCTACTCAGACTCAAGTTGATGAAGGAGTCCCTCTGAAGATTTGCTTATCTCGGTTCTGTAAATGGATTCATAAGATTCAGCAACAGAAGAAAATTATTTTTGCTGCTGGGGTTTCAGAGCCTTCTACTTCTGAAGTAAACTTATGTGCATTTGTTACTTGGTCAGGTAAAAAATATCACAAATGGGTAGTGTTAACACTATGTAATTCTTTATTTCTAGTTTTATACTTGCTAACCTATTTTATATTTGTTAATCTCCTGGGCTAGGAAAAAAAATTTAAATGCCTATCAGATGTTAGCCAAGAAAGGTAAATTCATACATATTTTTCAAGTTAGCCTTTTGGAATTCCTTAAAATTTTAAGCCTGAACTTAAAAAAAATCTTTCTAGAGTTCTACTATTTTCTTATGAATTAAGCAAAGATGATTTAGTGAAAACTCTTATCATGCTATTTTCTACAGAGTCTTCATCAGTTCAACATCCATTGCTTTTATGCTTTGACACTTAAAAGAAAAAAAAATGAGCCATTGAAAGTAGCTTTTTGTATGACTGTGGTGGAGCACTGCTGTTAATAGTCCTTAACAGCAATACTGTGTCATTGATAGTCATTGATAGTCATATTTGGTTTCCAGTTACTACAAAATGTTTGGTTTTTCAATGACATTAATATTTTCCTAGAATATAGAAAATATAGCCCTTGTAATTTAACATCTTGCTCTTCTTTCTGAAATAGTCAGGGTTTTACTGGGTGTTTAAGAAGTCATTTTCAAATTTAATCATCAACCTAACTTCTTAATAGTAAGTTATATAAAGTGAATAATTTTTAGATATTAGCAGAGCAATGAAATCTTACTGTTTTATATCATCTTCTAGCATTCTATTTGTAAATGGTGGCATCATAAGTTAAAAATGCTGGCATCATTGACTTTGTTCTATTTTAATGTACCTAATGCAGACTGGGACTTGGGGGTTTGCCTGGAGTATGAGTGTAAAAGAAAGCAGCTGTTAAAACCTGTGTTTTTAAATTCTTGGATTGATCTCAGAGCAACTTACAAGGTAAAGGTCAAAAATGGGGACATGGTTACTTTTCTTCTGTTGACAAATGATTAACTTTTATCCTACATATGGGCATGGGTTTCTACAAATAAGATAATTTCTTTTGGAATGGTCACATAAATGCATTTCTTAAAGTATTTAAAAACAATACACACAAAATAAGCACATTTTAAATCTAATAGAACTAAAAATTATGAAAAGTGGTTAATACATAGCCTTTAAAATAGTAATCTTTTTTTAAGATATATCTTATTTTATTCGATTAGCTTTTCTATAGAAGAAAACCAAAAGGACTAAGTGGTGCCTTGCAGGAAGTGGGAATAGAATTCTCAGGACGAGAACATTCTGGTTGGTATAAATTAAAACTTATGTAAGTTATTTGACTTTCAAAAAATATTTCATATGAATTTCATTTTTTGGTAATGTCATTAATAAGGGATATCTTCAGCCTTTAAAAAAACCGCCTAATCTAAACAATTCACATTTTTTTTTTTTTTGAGACAGAGTTTCGCTCTTGTTACCCAGGCTGGAGTGCAATGGCGCAATCTCGGCTCACAGCAACCTCCGCCTCCTGGGTTCAGGCAATTCTCCTGCCTCAGCCTCCTCAGTAGCTGGGATTACAGGCACGCGCCACCATGCCCAGCTAATTAATTCACATTGTTTTAAGACTTTCAAATTACCACTTTCATAAACTATTGTAGGATACACTGCCACCTAGTGGCTTTCTAGTTGCTGAAAAGACATAGCCAAATCAAATGGAGGTTAAACAAGTACCCAAATAATATAATGGATTAGTGAAAAAACTGAACAAGACTATTAGATTATTCACCAATCCTGGTTCCTACAGAATGTTGGCCACATTTTGGGGAGCTGTCTAATACATTTTCAGATCCTCCTCTATAAATGTGGATGAGCTTGTCTTTCATTGGTAATGCTGCCACAGCCTTCCACAAGACCAGTTTATCGTGATTAAAATTAGTAGACGGTCATAAAACCTGGCTGGGTGCAGTGGCTTACGTCTGTAATCCCAGCACTTTGGGAGGCCGAGGTGGGCAGATCATGAGGTCAGGAGTTCGAGACCAGCCTGGCCAACACGGTGAAACCCCGCCTCTACTAAAAATACAAAAATTAGCCAGGTATAGTGGTGCATTCCTGTAACAGTCCCAGCTACTCAGGAGGCTGAGGCAGGAGAATCACTTGAACCCGGGAGGCCGAGGCTGCAGTGAGCCAAGATTGTGCCATTGCATTCCAGCCTGGGCAACAGAGTGAGACTTCGTCTCAAAAAAAAAAAAAAAAAAAAAGCTACAATTTCTATACAAGTGGTAGGTGGTTGTTGTTGTTGTTGGCTGTTATTTTTTTAGTACTAAGGAAATAGTACTAGTACCACTAAATTCAGTGTTTGATGTCTGTATCCTCAGGGTTGGACGATTCTCGGAATACTGCCCTTCTTGCTTGGAAAATGATCAGGGATGGCTGTCTAATGAAAATTACAAGGTCGTTGAACAAGGTTAGTAGTGTCTTGCCTCTTTAGTCTGTCATCTCAAACTTCATAAACAGGAATGTGTTCTTTGAAAATGTAGATTTAATGTGTGTAGTCATTTATAAATCAGTGACATTTCTCTTTTTTATCATAAACTATATACTGAAGAAATTATGAACGCACAGTTTCTAAAACTGTTGGATTTGTCTGTGGAATCATAGGTTCCCACTAAGAAGAATTCCAACATTCTGGCCAGAAATTTGAATACAAATCAAGTTGAAGAAATGTCTGCCTGTAACAGCATCCAGGGTCCTAGCATGTATAATAAGGAGCCTAAAAATACAATAAATTCTCATGAAAAAGTTCAAATGAAGTCAGTTTGTGCAAATTTTCCTGTACAGGCACAGAAGGATCAATTACAAGTAAAGAACAATATAAAAACAGGTCTTCACAATGTCAAAAGTTGCTTATCTATTATTAATTCTAAGTCCTCTACTTCTCTGGGGCATTTGCAATCTCCTACCTTGAATTCACTTATCTATATGCAAAAGCAAGGAAAAAATGAACATCTTGCATTTAATACCAAATCTAAGTCTTCAACAGTTGATTCAGAATTGGTACTTGTTTCTACCACCATTCCAACTGTTAATCATGTTTCTGATATGGAAATGAGCTCTACCCTTGACTGTTTACCTATGTTGACTGATTGGGAGGATGTGGTTTTACTGCCAGCATCTCAGCCTGAGAAAAACATAGACTATACAGTTCCCATTAGTTCAGACTTAGAGATTTCATTTAATTCTGGAGAAAGATTAATGGTTCTGAAAGAATCAGAAATGCCAAGTCATGAAAACTTTGGAGACATAGAGGAAACTCTTCAAAAATCTGAGACTTCTAAGTCTATTGTATACAAGAGTCCTCACACTACTATTTATAATGTAAAAGAAGCCAAAGATCCAGGTTCAGATGTTTCTGCCTTTAAGTTACCTGAACACAAATCAAGTACCTGCAACAGAGTTAATGCCAATATGTCTCATCCTTTAGTTTTGGGGAAACATCCTCTTCTTTCAGGTGGTACCAAAAGGAATCCATGCAGTCCTCAAGCTTTCCCACCAGCAAAAAAACAACCCTTCACTATTCATGAAGAAAAGCCTACGTCCTCTGATTGCTCCCCAGTAAGAAGTTCCTGGAAGCTTTTCCCATCTGTATTAACTTCTACAGTTAACCTACAAGAGCCTTGGAAGAGTGGGAAAATGACACCTCCCTTATGCAAGTGTGGGCGAAGGTCTAGGAGACTTGTTGTTTCTAATAATGGACCAAACCATGGAAAAGTCTTCTATTGTTGCCCTATTGGGAAATACCAAGAAAACAGAAAACGCTGTGGTTATTTCAAATGGGAACAAACACTTAAAAAGGAAAGAGCCAACAGCATAGTTCCATTTCATTCCACAGGGGAACTTACTTTTCATTCTCCAGAAACAAGCCATCTTCGTGACCTAAATTTAAGTATTTCCACCAGAAATTCCTCGAGACTCAGGCCTTCAATGAGGAATTGATAATCTTTCATGTATGAATTCTAATTATTCTTTGAATTTCCAAACATGAGTATTCTGATAACATCTTACACTATTTTATACATTAATGTTTACTGAATTCATCATACTTTCTTCAGGAACCATAAATATCATCTTTTGTTAACAGTATTTATTAGATTACATATAATAAACAACAATAGTATATGATCCTTCTTTTATACTTCGACCTTGAAGCAAGTCTTAAACTATTTTTAAATTATGTGCACAAAAATGTGACTAATAAAAATCCCTAGTCTATTTTCAGTTAGATACATGTACTTTGATAATTATCATAATCTTCTAACTGGTATTTTGTATTTTTCTAAAAACTTTTATAAGTTGTTTAGTTTTATTTCACGGCTTGAACATTGATTCTGATTTGTATATCAACATATCAGAAGAATTAGTCAACTAAAGCTTGAAAACCTATGTAGCAGAGATTTGGTTCAGAAACTGCTTCTATACTATACATTTAAAAATTAATAATTGATGACTTTATTTTTATATTAAGAAATGATGGGAGGCTGGGCGCGGTGGCTCACGCCTGTAATCCCAGCACTTTGGGAGGCCGAGGCGGGTGGATCATGAGGTCAAGAGATCGAGACCATCCTGGTCAACATGATGAAACCCCGTCTCTACTAAAAATACAAATATTAGCTGGGCATGGTGGCGCGTGCCTGTAATCCCAGCTACTC
>NW_016107400.1:3797158-3809523 GCF_001604975.1 Cebus imitator | reverse complement strand
CTACTCGGGAAGCTGAGGCAGGAGAATTGCTTGAACCCAGGAGGCGGAGGTTGCGGTGAGCCGAGATCGCGCCATTGCACTCCAGCCTGGGTAACAACAGCAAAACTCCATCTCAAAAAAAAAAAAGAAAAAGAAATGATGGGAATATTGACAGTAATGCAGAAGAATTTACCAAACATTTTATTTCAAAATTTAGTCTCTGATATCATAACCACAAGATATTTTAAATCAACAGTTTCTGAGCATACTACCACAGTTTTTATCACCTCTCCACCATCTTGTGGTTTCTAGAGATTGACAGATAATATGTTTGTTTTATAGATATGGTAGCTAATGAAACACATTTAAATTGTTTTCCATTCTTTCTTCCTCAGTTCATTTCTTTTTGTCTTTCCACTGATAGTCTTTGGCAGCTCTTGAATAAATTCTACCTGTTGGCATGAAGGGGAATAAAATTAGCCTGGAAATTTTTGTCTTTGCATAAAGCCAATTATATAGCCGTTCAATTATGAATTCTAGGTGAAAGAATACTCATTGGAATGGGTTTTGGGTAACAACCAAAGAAGGGAAAAGGGTATTGTTGAGGAAATTGTCTTGATATTAAATATTTACTGCAAGTCCAAAGGACCAAACAAAATAGGTTTAGAGTTTCATTTTTATCTCAAAGATTCTGATTCTTACCCATATGTCATCAGTTCAGTTTGGGACATGTGGTATGTAACATGAGTGAAGAAAATAGTCGTTAAAAGGTAAAAATAGTTGAAATTTTCCATAACACTGAGCAAATATTCATCATAATTAGGATACCTACCTTTCTGGGATATTTGTAAGGTGCTGTAGTTTTTTTAACATGCTCCTGAATCTCCTTTATTAGTTGTTCTTGATCATGTGACTTGTAATCAGGGTTCAGAACAATAAAAGCCTTTACTACCTAAAATAAATATTTGAAACACCAGGAAAATGAGTTATGCATTTGTATGTTTTAGTAAGTCTTATTTGCTTGCTCTAACTGAGAATCTATGTGCCTGGTGGGGTGGGCCAGAGTGTTTTAATAAAGTTTGATCCCAACTTTGTGTTCTTAAGCCAGCCAGTTGACTCACACACTTCCTGGTCTGTACCTAACACAGGAGAGCTTCTGGGACCTGTGTCATCAACCCAGCCTGGTCCAGCCTAGCCCTCAGCATGGGGGCTACTTATAAACAGTAGTCACCCTGAGTTTGCCATGTCTTTGTTGAAGGGAACAGTTCACAGAGAACATGTAGTCTTTACACAAGGCTGTGAAGATTCCAACAGCCACTTTGCTATTGCTCTGATCCATTTCCATGGCCCTGAGGAATAAGAGTGGAAATTGTGGTGGCCTTTAACTGGCAGAAGACAAGAAAGATGTTGTTACCTTATGCTTATAAATCCTGTTCTCCAAAGTTTATCCTTCCTAGAAATGTTTTAGAAAACCCTGCCTAGTTTTTGGACCTTTAATGGAGAAGACAGAAAGATAGGCCATCCCTCAGAGACCCCTTTAAAAGTAAATTTGGAGTACTATCATTTTCTCTCCTAGGGCACTGCCAGGACTGCCATTTACTGCCTTCCCTATAGGCATGAGTCTAGGTGCATCAACTAGTATGTACCTCCAAAGCCAGATTACCAGCCCAGAGCTGGCTGTGGAATGGTGGTTCCTGTAGGCACAGTTCCAGGAGAGTCCCCTGAAACTTTTTTATGATTAAATATCCTGCAGTTAATTGCCTGAAACTCAAGGATTCATTTGTCCAGCTTAAAGATAAGCTGGCAACATTTCCTATCCACTTGGATCTAGGAGTAAAGATTTCATTGAAAATGAATTATTTGAAACAACAAATTACTCAGAACAGCTATTGGCGAGAAACAAAGACTTCAAGTTATACTTTTTTCACATATTGAAAACTTCACCAGTGGGTAATTTTACATTTTATGAGCTGTTACCCATTTTTGTCTTTACCCGAAACCCTTGTGGGGTGCAGTGGCTCATGCCTGTAATCCCAACATTTGGGAGGCCAAGACAGGAGGATTGCTTGAGCCCAGGAGTTTGAGAGGAGCCTCGGCAACATAGTGAGACTTTGTCTCTAATAAAAAAACCCTTTAACATTTTAAATTTACATGTGCCATAGGGCAGTTGTGAACCCTTGTGTGTATGTGTGTCTATGGATATAATTTTGTTCTATTCATTTCTTGACATTTTATAAAATGTAGTTATGCTGGTTCTGCTGCATTAGCAACATTTTTGCAAATTAAAAAAATATGCTTGTTATAAGTAAGTCATTCAAAGGCAAATTATTTTAAAAACTTTGTAATACTGGTTCACATATTGACTTCTACATCTTGGGTGAAGTCTCCTTTATCTTTTTAAATGACTACAGAAAATGTTAAATTAACAAGGAACAACCTAACGTTATGAGTAAAAGTATGAACTCTGAAGTCAGAACAGCTGGGTTCAAGTCACAGTTTGTTGGGTAATGTTGGACAAGTTAGGTAATCTCTTTGTGCCTCAGTTTCTTTCTCTGTAAAAGAGATTATGATGATTAAATGAATTAGCATAGATGTATAATGTCTGGCACATAGTATGTCATCAAAAACGTTAGCTCTTAGTTGTAGTCATAGAATTACAAGAAGTTTGGGTTTTATTTTTTAACCCCAAGTCCATAAGTGGGCTTCAGATTTCTCTCAAATTCTATGCAAAATCTTGTATTTTTCTGAGAAAAGTGGCTGTGCCATTCAATATGATAGCTACTAGCTACATGTGGCTATTTCAATTTAAATGAATTAAAATTAAATAAGATTAAATTTTCTCAGTCACACTAGCCACATTTCAAGTGACTGATAGCCATGCATGGCTATCGTATTGGATGGTGCAAATACAGAACATTTCCATCGGTGCATAAGTCCATCAGTGGCCTGTGGTTTTCTTCAAATTCTCAAAGAGGTATGTGATCCAAAAGATGTAGGAACCTAGTGATCTAGACAAGTATTTCTCAAGTGTTTATTTCACATTCCAATGTTAAAATTGTATTTCAAATCTAAATATTCTTTTTAATCAGTTCTGGAACTTGGTACCCAATTAAAGGCCTGGCAAGACCCAGCCTGGAGAAGGACCTAACCCAGGTAGAATAGGCCTGCCAACAGAAAGGGAGGAACCACTGGTGGAATGCAGCATGTGGTCATTTTGTTCATGGACACCTCGTTTGAGACACCCACTCACACCTACCAGGAAATCCTGCAGCCCACCAGTGTTGAGAAACTGGCTACATTCTCCCCCTCACTCTGACTAATCTAAGCCCTACGCCAAGACCCCAGAGCTGTGAGGGAACCACAACCCACACAGATCTTTTCTGTATTATACTCTAGGATATCAGGTGACTGCCAAGCCAACCCTGTTCTCAAAGGCTCAGCTACCATCCTGTTCCAAGTAAGCACCTGTCTAGGTGAGTAAAACTGATGATGACTGATGGTAGGAGTGAGGTACAGGAAGAGCTGAGACTTGTGAAACCTTGCTGGTGGTGGTCAGAGCAATAGACAAACCAATAATCACTGACTGTTTTCCTTGCCCTCCACTGCCTGGAGTATACCCTTTCATAGTAGATAGGGACTTTCATCCAAGCAACTTGACAAACTGCCAATTCCCAGCCACTGGGCAATATCCAACCAGGAAGACTTACAGGGTATCTTCTGGCATCAAAGATCAGTTAAAGGAGTCAGTCCTGGGGGGAGATCCACCCTCATTCCACTGTAACATGCATATCTCCCATTTTTGCCTTAAACTTTTAAATTTTATTTTACTTTATTTTTGAGACGGAGTCTCATTCTGTTGCCCAGGCTGGAACGCAAGTGGTTCACTGCAACCTCCCCTTCCTGGGTCCAAGTGATTCTCCTGCCTCAGCCTCCCAAATAGCTGAGATTACAGGTGTGCACCACCATGCCCTGCTAATTTTTGTATTTTTTAGTGGAGACAGGGTTTCACCATGTTGACCAGGCTGGTCTCAAACTCCTGACCTCAGGTGATCCACCCACCTCAGCCTCCCAAAGTGCTAGGATTACAGGTGTGAGCCACTGTGCCTGGCCTGCCTTAAACTTGAGGACCTATTTCATCCCCTGAGATTAGTATCTTCTAACTCTGCCCTGTGCCCTGTGCTTGCAGCCCTATACCTAGAATTTGAGATAAGGAGCTTGAATACATGGTACAGAAAGTTCTGGATTTGTATTGACATCAATGTCATCTTCAAAACTTGGGTTCAGTGTTAGAAGGGATACAGATTGAAGAAATATTGTGGGAACTTGTAACTCATCTAGAGAAACCCTAGGGACATGCTGTAGACACACAGGCAAAACAGGAGGCTGCCTGGCATGGTACCTTTAAGCCAAAATACTGTGTGGTCAGCCCCAATAGGAATGGGCTTTCAGGACTGCTGTGTTATTCAGAGCTTATTTCTTGAAACCTCTACTTATTTACCTCTACCCAGCCTGCTTATGGTTACCTCGGTTCTAGCCTCTGACCTTGTTCTCACTCCTGATATATGATGCCCATTCTCCTCCGTTACACCAGGGACCTTGTTGGTTTCCAGACCTTCTGAGTAACAACTTGATCCTATCCAGCTGACTTCTGTCACCCCATCCTCATGTGAGCCTTGGTTCCTGACATTCACACAATCTTTGCCCTAGTCCACCATGGAAAGAATTTAAATTCTTTCTAGTACATATTTTCAGTCTTATATTTTTTGGTTTTGGTTAGGATCAGAGCTACAGCTCATAATTTAATCTTATTTTGTAGCAGTTCTTTCTGACTAGCACATTTCTATCTGACTTGCATATTTAGTGAATGAATCATTTGGTTAATTCTGTTTCATTCACTAAGCTACTGTTTGTAAGTTTGTGTTAAACTGCCAACAAATTGAGATGAATCAGTTCTTTTACCTCTCCTCTGATGGGGTCTGGGCTGTTGACAACAGCTGACTCTGCAACTGAAGGGTGTTCATTCAGGGCACTTTCTACCTCAAATGGTCCAATTCGATAACTAGAAAAGCATGTAGGATGAATACATATAGGTGAGTGGCAGGTTCACTCTGGAACATGATGATCAGTTAACACAGACATATGCACATATGGAAAAGAAAATTACCCAGAGGATAATATGATATCATCTGATCTTGCAACAAACCAGAAATATCCGTCTTCATCCATATACCCTTTGTCCCCAGTAATATAGAAATTGCCTCGTAGAGTTGAAGCTGTTTTTGAAGGATTATCCTGCAAAACAAATAGCATTTTGTTAATGTGGTGAATCTAACTCTTCTGGTCAATTGGCTTTTTTTTTTTTTTTTTTTTTGAGACAGAGTCTCACTTTGTCACCCAGGCTGGAGTGCAGTAGCACAATCTTGGCTCACTGCAACGTCTGCTTCCCAGGTTCAAGCGATTCTCCTGTCTCAGCCTCCCAAGTAGCTGTGACTACAGGCTTGCACCACCACACTCAGCTAATTTTTGTATTTTTTGGTAGAGATGGGATTTTGCCATATTGGCCAGGCTGGTGTCAACTCCTTACCTCAAGTGATCTGCCCACCTCGGCCTCCCAAAGTGCTGAGATTATAGGCGTAAGCCGTCGTGACCAGCCCTCAGTTGGATTTTTAAATGTTCCAGAAAGCAGAAAAGTTTGGCTCCTTTGAGAAGCATTAGAGTTAGGAAGAGCCAGAGTGTGAAAATAAGGATGAAATTCCAGCATGGAGCTAGCCCGAGAGAAGAAAGGTAAACTACATACAAAGATTAGGCATGTTTCCATCTTAAGAATTTTCTTAGATAGATAAATATTGCAGGAGCTTGGAGCTCAGAGAAGTAAACTAAAGTGTCTTTTGCTAACTGATTAATATATAATGCTGGTGGGAAGAGAGAGAAGTAAATACTTAGAGTTAAAAGAAAGCACTGACACCTGGTAACTCAAAAGAGCAAAGGTTTGTTTTTGGTTTGTGTTTTGTTTTGTTTTACACAGTAACAAAAGTGGTTCTGCAAATTTGACATAAAAGAAATGAACAAGTTACTGTTACATTATATAAAATACACTGACAAGTAGCATCTGGACCTTATACATATAGATTTTGCTCTAATTTGTGTACTGTGATTAGAGATGAAAATATTCTTGCAAACAATAAGGAGGTTAGAACCTCTCTAGTGAAAGTCATTTGCTTAATCCCACCACCCTTTCATCCCCCATCCCTCTCATTCTTCCTGAGAGAGCACTAATTGGATTTCAGGAAAATGAGTGGGTTTTGTTTGATAATTGAGAGGCTCCGTGGATGTTAAGAGGCTTTTTTGCTCTAGGGCTGTTAAGAGGCTTTTTTCTTTCTAGAGTCCCTTCCTTTTGCCTTCATGGACCTGAAACAGAGATCTAGCCTCAGGGGACAAGCTGCTTTTTTTTCTTCAGCAGGAATTTGGATATTTCTTCAATTTCTTGTCTTTGGGATTACAATCAGGACAAGCAATCTCTCGAGAAAGCGCCAAGTATCCATCCTAGGTATATTTTGTGGCTAACCAGGATAGTTACCAAGAACTTGAGAAATAAATAGAAAATAAGAGATTATTCACTAAGTCACTTACTACATAATGAGTAAAAAGGCCAAATGGTCGGTTAGGTAGAACTCGAATGCCAATATCCCCTTCTTGTCCAGGAGGTAGAACATTGCCATTTCCATCTACAATCTAGGATAAAATAGCACAATTTATTTAAGGAAATTTTTGTTTAATGTCACAGCGTAAATATTAACTTTGCACGTTTTGTTTTTTGCCATTTAAAAATGAAGACTTAAAAAATTGTTTTGTGTGAGACAAGATCTCACTTTGTCACCAAGGCTAGTGTGCAGCGGTGCAATCGTAGCTCATAGATCACTGCAGCATCCAACTCGTGGCCTCAAGCAATCCTCCCACCTCAGCTTCCCAAGCAGCTGAAGCTACAAACACATGCCATTATGCTCAGCTAATGTTTATTTTGATTTTTTGTAGAGACAAGGGTCTCGTTATGTTGCCCAGGCTGGTTCCCGGCTTCAAGTGATCCTCCAGCATTGGCCTCCCAAAGTACTGGGATTACAGGCATAAGCCACTGTACCTGGCCCCCCAAAAATTTTAAATATACTTTAAATTCCTAAGATAAATATATTTATTTAAATTCTTATTGCATAAAATATTAAGTACAGGTTACCAAAATGTGAAAGAAGGATAAAAAATTTTTTAAATGTTACCATCCAGTAATAATCACATTTTGGTAATATCCTTTGAGATAATATAAACAAATAGAAAAATAGGATTGCTGGCCGGGCACAGTGGCTCATGCCTGTAATCTCAGCACTTTGGGAGGCTGAGGCAGGCAGATTACCTGAGGTCAGGAGTTCGAGACCAGCCTGGCTAACATGGTGAAATGCCATTTCTACTAAAAATACAAAAATTAGCCAGGTGTGGTGGTGGGCGCCTATAATCCCAGCTACTTGGAAGGCTGAGGCAGGAGAATCGCTTGAACCCGGGAGGGGGAGGTTGCAGTGAGCCAAGATCACGCCATTCTACCCCAGCCTGAGCAACAACTGAAACTCCGTCTCAAAAAAAAAAGAAAAAATAGGATTGCTTTATAATATGCAAGTTTGCCAACCTGCTTTTATCATTTAGCAATAACTCTTGGTTATCTTTTCCTCTCAATAAATAAATAACTTCATTATTGGTTTTCAAACTTTTTTTAGCCATGGAACCTACAGAACCTTACTTCAGAAGCCCAATCTAAACAGGAAAAGGGGAATGATCTCTGGTTGACAATGGCGAGTAAGCCACAGCCTTGCTCTCTTTCCCTCTCTCCAATCTTCATCATTTCTTGAAGTACCTAATAGTAGCTAGCATTTATTAAGTACTTACTGCATGCTACGTATTAAATGCTAAAGCTTTAAGTACTATAGCCCTATATGGTTAGAACTTTTATGCCCATTTTACACATGAAGTAACTGAGGTATAGAGAGTTTAAGTAACACTATGCATGACTGAGCTGGAATCCAAATCTCAGCACTCACACTCTAGATCACATGCTTTTAATCATTACACTCCTCTGTGCAATGCTTCTAAGGAGTTTAATCCAATTTTTTAAAAATCAGATTAGCATTTCTCAAGTTGATTGCTGATTTTATACCAGATTTTGCTCTAAATGACTTTTAGCTGTTTCTAAGTATCAGAATTCTGCTTTTATATCCTAGGTGTGTCCTGCATAGAGAATAAGTAAAATACTTATCTAGCACTTTCCAAAAGGAAAGGGGCTTATGTGCTGAATGAGAAACTTCAATGGGAAAGGAATTCTAAGAGTAAAAACTTCCCTTTAAGCTCTTGCTAATAAAAAAATATAAATTCCCACCCAGTTATCTAAAGAAATATGTGGTTCCAGATATGAAGGAATTATTGATGGAAAGGAAGTATTTTAAAAGTTCCAGTTATTTATCACAGATTTTAATAGATGGGAATATAGATAAAATCTTCTGTCTTTGGGGAGAATCATGTTCCTCATTGTTCAAAGGGTGTTAAAATGTTTAAACATGAAAATTATGAGTATTTAAATTTAAAAGCAGGCCGGGCGCGGTGGCTCAAGCCTGTAATCCCAGCACTTTGGGAGGCCGAGGCGGGTGGATCACGAGGTCAAGAGATCAAGACCATCCTGGTCAACATGGTGAAACCCCGTCTCTACTAAAAATACAAAAAAAAATTAGCTGGGCATGGTGGCGCGTGCCTGTAGTCCCAGCTGCTCAGGAGGCTGAGGCAGGAGAATTGCCTGAACCCAGGAGGCGGAGGTTGCGGTGAGCCGAGATCGCGCAATTGAAAACAAGAATGAATAAAAAGAAAAAAACACCGTCACAAAAAAAAAAAAAATAAAATAAAATAAATTTAAAAGCAAACAAAAAAAGATTATAAAGTTTGGGCTTTGAAGCTGTAGAAATCTGATATTAACCTGGTTGGAGCATATCCCCAGATGCCAGAATATCACTGCAGATGCTCTTAGCTGAGGAACAAGAAGCCCAGTAATAATAAGCCCTTGGAAGAGTTAAAAATGATTGAGGATGCAGGCAGAATACTGTTTTCCTCTCAGTCTCATCATATTTGCATTCAAAGATAGCTGCTCGAGAAAACCACTGGGCTCAAATTAATGGGGAACAGGTAGGGGTACCTTGCAGTGGGAATCACTGTGAGTACAGTTGTGCCTGTAAGGCCCTGATAGCCATGCATGTTGGGAATTGCTATTAAGGGAGGAAGAAAAAGAATATAGCTGTGTTACATATCAACTTCCCTGTAATACAGACATGAGCATGCTTAATTATCAATATTTCTTTCTGCAACCTAAAGTAGCCTGTTAACCAACAAACTATTGTTAAGCCTGTTTATGGAATGCAACTACGGCTCCTACCATTTTTTCTTACAGAAGTTTTTCAAAGAGGAATGTGAGGGAGAGGTAAATAATGGCACCCATTTTTCGGACCTTTATTATGTGCTAAGCACTCTGATATGCTCTTTAAACATATTATCTCATTTAATCACCACAAGAAACCTATGAAATCAGTTCTATTATTATTCGGATTACCAACCATCTGGGGACTGAAGTGGGGACGGGTGGGTGTGTTCTTCATGGTATTGCCTTAAGTACTAAAACCAGATTACTCCCAGGCAGACAGACAGGTTGGTCACCCTAGTCCCAACTTTACAAATCAGGAAACTGGAGCTTAGAGAGCTTTAACAGCTCACCCACAGACACTCAGCTAGTGAATAGCAGAGATATAGTTGAACTACTAGGCTATCCTATCTTGAGACAAGCTTCCCATAGCAAGGTTAAAGTGAGAGAAAGGACCCAGGATCTGGTTTATTCTATAAACAGTTACAACAACAGTCAAGCTCATCTAAACTCTCTCAAACTTACTTGATCCTAAAAACTACCTGGAGGTGCTTGTTAAAATTACAAGATTTCAGCTTTCAGAATCCCACTCCAAATCTATTGAATCAATCTCTCCAGGGGCCTGAGAATTAGAATTTTTAACAAATATCCATATGATGTTTATAATGAAATAAGCTTAGGAAACATTTATCTAAGATCTCTACTCTGTTAATTCATCCATATTTTTGCTACTTTTGCTTTCTCTTAAAGTACAGATAGGTCTCTGAATTAAGATGGCTTGAACTTTAGCTGGCCGTGGTGGCACGCGCCTGTAATCCCAGCTACTCGGGAAGCTGAGGCAGGAGAATCGCTTGAACCCAGGAGGTGGAGGTTGCAGTGAGCCGAGATTGCACCACTGCACTCCAGCCTGGGTGACAGAGCGAGACTCTGTCTCAAAAAAAAAAAAAAAAAAGATGGTTTGAGCTTACCACTTCCCAACTTTACAATGGTGTTAAAGAGATAACCATTCAGTTGAAACTGTCCTTCTCTCTAGATGCTGGGCAGAAACAGTGAGTCACAGCTCCCAGTCAGCTATGCATTTGTGACACAGGATGTTTTTAACTTATGATGACTTTATTTTGGGACATAACCCCATCATCAGTTGAGGAGTGTCTATGTTAGTGTAAGTTTCTTTGGCTACACCCAGCTTTGATGCTGGGTTGATCTGAGAACAATTTTAACCCTATACAAAGTGTACTGATGGGGAAGTGGCCTGCCCCCTAGGCATCGGGTGGTAGTAGTGGCAATGGATACTGAAAGCCCAGAAATGGCCAGGCAGGCCTGGGAGCAGAGTGGGAAAGTGCTGCAGCCACTGTAAACTGAAGCTCTTTGGGCCTGGTTGACCTCCCAGAAGTTCTTGACCTCTCTCACTTGGGGAGACAGTGTTGTGTTGTGGTTGAGTGCAGATATGGGAGCTAGACTGCTGGGGATTAAATCCCAACTCTAGGAGCTATTAGCTGTGTGACCTCTGGTGAATCATTTTACCTCTTTGTGCCTCGTTTGTAAGATGGTTCTAATATTAGTATGCTTCTCATAGGGTTTTTTCTGGAAATTCAATGGGTTAATATTTATTTATTTAGAGACAGGGTCTTGCCCTGTGACCCAGGCGGGAGCGAAGTGGTGTGATCATGGCTCACTGCAGCCCCAAGCTTCCAGGCTTAAGCAATCCTCCCAACATAGCTTCCTGAATAACTGGGACCACAGGCACATACCACCACACCTGGCTAGTTTTTGTTTTTGTTTTTGTTTTTGTTTTTCTGTAGAGACAGTCTCACAATGTTGCCCAGGCTGGTCTTGAACTCCCAGGCTCAAGTGATGCTCCTGCCTCAGCCTCTCAAAGTGTTGGGATTACAGGCGTGAGCCACTGCAGCCAGCCTAATGGGTTATCATTTATTAAATGCTTAGAAATGTATGGTACAATATAGGTATTTGCAAAATAATGGAGACCTATTAGCTAACATTTCTAACTCATTTTCATATTTTTATAAAAATTAAAGTATCATAGAAGTAAAATGGAATCACCACCAAAACAAAGAGAGTTTATATGGGGGCGAGAGTGGTAGGTAGGGTACAGATTGAGTTGTTAAACATTCTCCTGGAAGAGGATGTGCAAACCTTAACATCAAAAGCAGGAGAAGGTTTTCCCATTGAGCCAGGTTTAATTTTCATTCCCTTAAAATTTCCACAGATTAGCACCTAGTTAAGAAAAAGAAGAAGAAGAAGTAAGATAAGATTACAAGTAACTTAAAATTTATTCATCTACCATGCATTTAACAAATTATTTATTGAAAATTTAGCTATGAACTAGGCTCAAAATAAATGCTATACTCTTATGGAATATAGTAATAAACAACATACAAATACATACATATATATAATATAGTTACAACAATAATTGCTAATATATCTATATTTATCAAAACATGAGTATATTAACCTTTGCACTTGTATTAGCATGATACTTGTTATGCTATTCTATTTAATTAATTTTTCAATATTTGTTTTTATTTTATTTTTGATATTTTCATTTTTGACCATGTGATACCTTCTCATGGTTCATAAATTGAAGCATTATAAAGACCCACATTGTGAAAAGTTTTTTTCGACCTTTCCCTTATCTATTTTATCTTACTCCTCCCTCTTCTACAGAATAACCACTTTTGTTCATTTTTCTTATTTTATTCTTTATTCTTATTTCATTTTTGTTCTTATTTCATTCATTTCCTCTAGAATTTCTTATTCTTTACTTCTATGAGCTCTTTAAAAACTCCTTTTTAAAGTATGGTTGCTAAGGAGTTATCCAGCAAACTCTTAATATTTTAGGTAGCAAGGAGCTCAGCATTTTCCATTTTGAGGCAGCCCTAAATAATATACTTCCCTATCACACTGGGGCAAATTCTTTCTTTAAGTA
>NW_016107400.1:3760493-3796854 GCF_001604975.1 Cebus imitator | reverse complement strand
TAGTTCCCTCACTCTGATCCATTAACCGTGGTGTTTGTCAATGAATAGCTATTTGAGCAACTATCTGTTAACAGAGCTTTTTTGCAACTGGGTTCTTGCAATCAATAGTTTTTAAACATTTTCTAACCACTCCACTCCTATACCTCAAATAATCATAAGGATACAGTGGACGCTTTGGTTTTTATTTGTCTGACTAAATGGAGTCCAGCTATGTCTTTTCAGTGAGGTCAGGTTACCGTTTCAGTCTGTCCATATCCTTCATAAATATCCAGGCCCGTCTTGTTTCTCCATTGTTCAGTCACATCATTAGTAATTGGTTCCCCAGCACTCACACAGTGCTTTAAGCTTTTAAACTTATAGCTTTTCAGAAAACAGGTCAGTTAGATTAGGAGGAAAAGTGGAGAGAAGTGAAAATTAAGGATTATTTCTTATGAACTTCAATGTAAAATGTTTTAGTTGCCTTTTCATTCCTCTCCCTAGCACAAAATAAACCACTTTACCCCATATATACATCTACTATATAATCACAAATATTAAAAATAAAAATTATATTAAAAAGATAAATCATTCTAATATCATAGAATGATATTAGAACACCTCAAATACTAGTTTTTCTTCCCCCTTTTTTGGCAGGGGAGATAATTTATTACAAAGAAAGTCATTCTAGTCTTAGGAAAGGTACCCCATAACAACATTTTATTTTATTTTATGTTTTATATTTTCATGGAATGCTTCACAAATTTGCATGTCATCCTTGAGGAGGGGCCATGCTAATCGCTCTATATCATTCCAATTTTAGTGTATGTGCTGCTAAAGTGAGCACCATAAAAACACGTTAAATCAGCAATGAAAAGTTTACCAATTGTTTGGTTAAACTTATTGTCAGATATTTATACAATGGAATACTATACAGCTATAAAAAAGAATGAGGAAGCTCTTGGACAGTGCTGTCCAACAGAACTTTCTGTCGTGACAGAAGTACTCTGTAATCTGCTCTACCCACTACAGTATATGCTAGCCCTATATGAGTGTTGAACATTTGAAACATGGCTAGTATAACTGAGAAATTGAATTTTTTATTTAATTAATATTTATATTTAAATAACTAGCTGTGGTTAGTGGTTACCATATTGCACAGCACAGTGCCAGAATATATTGTTAGGGAAAAAAAAGCAAGGTGCAGAACTGTGTGAATCTTTTGATGCCATTTATGTTTATAATAGAGAAGGGGAGGCTGGGTACAGTGGCTCACACATGTAATTCTAGCATTTTGGGAGGCCGAGGTGGGCAGATCACCTGAGGTCAGGAATTTAAGACCAGCCTGGCCAGCATGGCGAAACCCCATCTCTACGAAAAATACAAAAAGTAGCTGGGCATGGTGGTGCACACCTGTAATACTACATGCTCAGGAGGCTGAGGCAGGAAAATCACTTGAATAGGAGGCAGAGGTTGCAGTGAGCCAAGTTGGTGCCACTGTACTTCAGCCTGGGCAACAGAGCAAGACTCCGTCTCAAAAAAAAAAAAAAAAATAGAGAAGAGGAGAACACATGCATATTAGTTAGTGTATTTTCAGGGAGAATTGACAAGAAACTGGAAACCCAGATTGCCTCCATGGAAGAGGACTGGGTGACTGGGGACAAGGTTTGAAGCAAGACTTTTCACTATGTATTTTTATATACCTGTTGAATTTTTTTCAACTGGTGAATAGTGAATTATTTCCTATTCAAAAATTAAATAACATCAATTTAAATATATTTATGTGTGATATGTGATATAACAGGAAATAAGTAGAGGTTGAGTATCCTTAATCTTGAAATCCAAAATCCAAAGTGCTCCAAAATCTGAAACTTTTTCAGCACCAACATGATGCTCCAAAGAAATGCTCATTGGAGGATTTTAGGTTTTATATTTTTGGACTAGGGCAGCCCAAACAGTATAATGCAAAGACTCCAAAATCTAAAACAATCTGAAATCCGAAAGACTTCTGGTCTCAAGCATTTTGGGCAAGGGATACTTAACCTGTATTGGGTCTTCATCCTGGGTTCTTGGCCCAGAGCTTCTAAAACCTTTATAATTTCCCAAGCAAGGGGTATGCTAGGAGTCTCTTTTGTTCTCATATTTTGTCTTTGACTCCGGTTCCTGACACAGAGCTCCTAAATTCTGTGGAATTTCCTGGGTGATAGAATCGTCTTTTGTTCTCATGAGGCAACTCATATGGGGCTCCCGTATGGGGGTTGGTCACCAGAAAGGCCAAGCCAGGAATAGAAGCTTGGCACTTTCAACCCCACCACCATCCTTCAGGGAAGGGAGATGTGCTGGAGATTGACTTAATAATCAATCATGCCTACATAATGGAGCCTCCAAAAAAATCCCTGAGGTATGAGGTTTGGAGAGCTCCATGTGCTGGAAAGGTAGTACACTCCTACTCCACAGGGATGGAAGCTGCTGCACTTGGGATCCTGTGGATCTCACCCTATGTACCTCTTCATCTGCATAGCTATTCATCTGTAATCTTTATCATATCTTTTATAATAAGCTGGAAAATGTAAGTAAGTGTTTTCCTGCATTCTGTGAGCCATCATAGCAAATTACTAAACCCAAGGAAGGGTCATAGGAACCTTTGATTTATAGCCATTTGGTCATATGTGGAGTTGACAGCCTGGACTTGTGATTAGCATTTGAAGTGGGAAACAGTCTTGTGGGACTGAGTTATTAACCTGTGGGATATGATGCTGTCTTCAGGGAGATAATGTCAGATTGAATTACATCATAGGACACTCAGCTGATGTTGGAGAATTGGTCAATGTGGGAGAAAAATCCCTTACATCTGGGGACCAGGAGTATTGAGCATTGTGAATATAGTAAAATAGTGGCTGCTGGGAGCTGAGCTATGAGAATGCAAAGGCATAAGAATGATACAATGGACTCTGGGGACTCCGGGAAAAGGGTAGGAGGTGGGTGAGGGATAAAAGACTACACAATGGGACAGTGTACACTGCTCGGGTGATGGGTGCAACAAATCTCAGAAATCACCACTGAAGAACTCATGCATGTAACCAAACAACACCTGTTCCCCCAAAACCTACTGAAATAAAGAAAAAAAACAAAGAAAACAGGTGGTTGTTTTTCTTTTCAGATTACCAATGCACCCTTTCAAATAGAATTAGCAATAGAATAAAAGATATAAACCATATTTTCTATCTGCCGGGATAAGGTTCCAAACAGAAATAAGTTCTCTACTTTCTCAGCTCAGAGAAAGCCATCATCCAAAAGATTGACCATCTTTTTACCCATAACCACTGGGCTTGGAGCTATAGATGTTGTGGAACCCTCACTTTCTTCTTGTTTAGGGGAGCCTGTTCTGGACACAGTAATTATCATTCACAGAATGCAAGCAAGAAGGAGAAGGAGGAAGAGGAGAGATTGCTAAATCCTGTGTCTACTGGCTTGGAGCTATGTTTTCAGGCAGAAAGATCCTTGATTTTATAGCTTCCTCTTCTCCCCTCCCCCCACTAAATGCCTATTTACTAACATTTCTTACCTGGTCATATCATTCTGTACAAGCATTCGGTATGCAGTTGGTGCTGAACAAAAGACTGTGATGGGGTACTTGGAGAGTGTCTGCAATTTAGAAAAAGCAAACTCTTGGTCTTACTACAACTTTAATAAGTGCTTAAATGTCTTTGGTTGGCACAGCACAATTTAAACATTGTTTATGTTAATGTAAATGCATTCTTACTTTTTCTTGTAGAATCATTCCTCAGTGTCTGTAAGATTGGCTCCAGGAATGCTTAAGTCTCTTATATAAAATGGTGTGGTATTTGCATATAACCTATATACATCCTCCCGTATACTTTAAATCATCTCTAGATTACTTCTACTGCTTAAAACAATGCAAATGCTATGTAAATATTTGTTACATGGTATTTTTTTAATTGTTGTATTTTGTTTTTTGTTTTTCTCCCCAAATATTTTCAATATGTGGCTGGCAGAATCAGGGGATGCACAACCTGTGGATATAGAGGGGGCCAACTGTATCTTTTCAGGCTTATTGACTTTCTGGATGTGACATATCTTATATTGTCTACTCTGATCTCTGAAAGTTGCTTTATTCATTAGTTCTGTCAGCCATACTGCTTAATGCACTGCTAAATATTGACCTCCTTGTGCTCTGGCTTACTTGAAAAATAGAAGTTGGCTCAAAACGGGGTAAATAATGTGCGAATACACATGCTCCCTGGATCCATGGAGAAAAAACACTACTCCATGCAGACTTTGCCCAGCCCGTATCCGAGGTATTCCACATCACGTCTGAGGGTGTCAAATCTAGCCAGAACCTGGAGAAACAAAGAGTATCCCTGATGTACATAGGAAAGCAAATATAAAAGACCAGTACATGGCCAGGCACGCAGGCTCATGCCTGTAATCCTAGGACTTTGGGAGGCCAAGGCGAGCAACTCACCTGAGGTCAGAAGCTCAAGACCAGACTAACCAACATGGAGAAACCCCATCTCTACTAAAAATACAAAAAATTAGCTGGGCATGGTGGCACCTGCCTGTAATCCCAGCTATTCGGGAGGCTGAGGCAGGGGAATTGCTTGAACCTGGGAGGCAGAGGTTGCAGTGAGCTGAGATTGTGCCATTGCACTCCAGCCTGGGAAACAAGAGCAAAGCTCTGTCCCCCACCCCCACCCCCCCAAAAAAAGACCAGTACATAAGTCATCATTTTTGCAGTTTTGATACTTCAAGCTACACTTCTGTGGAAGTATACCTTCCATTTACAGATAATCCTAAACCGAAACTGCTGTGGGTGTGTCCAGTCATTTTCGGAGATCCAGTTGTTCCACTAGTAAAGAAAATGGCCATCATCTCATTGTGTTTCGTCTTCACACAGGTGTGGCTGTCACTGGCATGTCTGCAAGGGAAAAACTATAATGACTGCATGTTAAACACAGCATCACAGACGGTTACCACTGAAAAAGATTTGAGAAGCTGTCCCCTTGAACCTCTTCATGTCATGAATGAGGTGCCAGTGGCTTAGCTTGAATTACAAGGTAAAAGCCATCACTTTCTCTTCCGTTTAGGTGCTTTCTAGAATCAAAACTTAACTTTGTCCTCAAAAGCCCATTTATAATAGCTGCTTTCCCAGCTATTTATTCTATGATAAGGAAGGATTGAAGCATTTTTATCATACCTCCAGCAGAGTGAGGAGTCTGTGATCTTGCAATCATGGATAAGGAAGAATTTCTCCCTCCTCTCCCCTGTGGATGCTTTAAAATGTGATTTTTAAAAATAAGTATGTTAATACAATACATATTAGTAAAAGTCATGGGGACTGATGACTCAACAAACTACAGCCTACTGGCAAAATCTGGCCTGCCTCTTGTTTCTGTAAATGTTATTGCCCATTCATTGATGTATTATCTGTGGTTGCTTTCACACTACAATGGCAGAGTTGAGTAGCTGTGATGAGACTGACTATATGGCCTGCAAGCCCTTAAGTATTTATTCTCTGTCCCTTTTACAGAAAATGTTTGCTGAGTCTAGGTATAGTGGCTCATGCCTGTAATCCCAGCACTTTGGGAGGCCAAGGTGGGTGGATCACCTGAGGTCAGGAGTTTGAGACCAGCTTGGCCCAACATGGGGAAACCCTGTTTCTACTAAAAATACAAAAATTCACCAGGCACAGTGGCACACACCTGTAACCCCAGCTACTTGGGAAGCTGAGGCGGGAGGATCGCTTGAACTAGGAGGCGGAGGTTGCAGATTGAGCCACTGCAATCCAGCCTGGGCGACAGAGCAAGACTTTGTCTAAAAAAAAAAAACCTGCCAACTATGAAAGGATGGTTTTTCTGTTTCCCACAGGAGTGTCTACATAGTTCTGGATATAGTAAACAATAAGACTAAACAGGATCTAAAGCATCCATCCAGGGAAGAAAGAATTCCAGTTAAAGAGAAAGAAAACCTTTTAGTTCCAAAGGATAATCAGACTTCTATACAAGTCACACATTAGGGCAGCTGCACGCATACATATCAAGTGTATGAGAATGAGTGGAAACAACCAGGCCATTCATAAGAAATATAGAAAAGCTCTTAGTTTTTTTTTGAGGCAGTCTCTCTCTCTGTTTCTCTCTCTATCTGTGTGTCTCTCTCTCTTGCCCAGGCTGGCGTGCAGTGGCTCAACCTCCTGGCTTTAAGTGATCTTCCTACCTCAGCCTTCCAAGTAGCTGGGACTACAGGCATGTATCACCACGCCTGGCTGATTGTTTTTATTTATGTAGAGAACAGGGTTCACTATGTCTAATTATTTTTATTTAGGTAGAGAGGAGGTTTCACTCTGTTTCCCAGGCTGGTCTTGAACTCCTGCACTCAAACGATCATCCTACCTTAGCCTCCTAAAGTGGTGATTTAACAGGCATCAGCCACTGTACCTGGCTGAAAAGCTGTTTTCAAAACCTGACAGAGCTATACCAAATGTTCAGTCTATGATTCAATAATTATCTTAATTAATTAAAAACAGTATTTATAGTCATGTTCCTATCACTTCTGTTATCAACACAGTTGCCCTGAAAACCTGAGGCAGAGTTATCTTACTGATCTCTTACTAGAAGCAGTACATACAGAAGTGAGGAATGTAGGCTCAGCAACCATACTGCCTGGGTTTGAAACTTAGCTCTGCTAGGTACTAGCATTTGACCTTATTTATCTGTGTAATTATAGTATCTAGGTTGCTGGGACGTTTTAATGAGGTAATATATCTGAAATCCTTAGAATAGTTTCTGGTACATAACCATATCAATATAAGCTATGATTGCAATTACAACATTATTTTTATTAGACCAGTACTTGGCCTTTAGCAAGAACTCAATATTAGCAATTTTAAATGTTATAGGAACAAGTCTATAGTTGCAAGCATGCTCCCAGATCCTTGAGTAAAGATAGGAAGCTCATTCTAGTGAAGGACTTTGCTGCCAGCCCAATTCTAAGTCATAGTCAGTACTTGCCAAGAGTTCCAAGTAACCCATGGAAGCCCCCCAAGCTAGGCTTGAACATCAGTGAAATTCAGTTTTATAATTTCACTGATTAACATTAAGCGTTTTTCTTATTTTAACTTGATACCAGTGTTGGCTGTCAGCAAGGGAATGGCATAGGCAACACTGAAGGACTGACTGTGATCAATTTCCCTGGGAGATCATAACAGCTCTATGATTGATGCTGTGATGCACTTCCAAGATCCTTCTGCAGGAATGAAGGATTTAATCCCCACAGGAGCTGGGAGCCCTCTTTAGAGAATGCCTTGACTGAAGAGAGCTGCCTTGTTAAAGGCCTTGCCTCCTAGGGACAGCCCACATAATTACTGACCAATGTGGGTATATAAAGGCCAGGACCTATTGCCTTACCTGTGAACAGCTTTGGGAGCTGTTCAACCTTCAGAGGTCCCAGTGGGTTGACTGAAGGCTTTGCAAGGAATACATTGCAAATAAATTTCTTTCTCTACCCAATCCTACATTCTTACCCTTCCTTCACAGGTGTTAATACCAAGAGAACTCCTTAATAAACTTCTTATACACCAATCTCCATCTCAGGGGATCCCAGCCTGCAAAAAGCACCCCAAGCTCCTTACCACCTCAGAGTTTAGCACTATTAATACAGCAATAACTACCAATTGTTTCCTTTGCCTGTTGTTTTAATTTGCATTTTTCTAATCACTACTGGGTTGAATATCTTTTTATTGTTGCCTTTCCTTTTGTGAAGCTGTTCTGCAACAAGCGTGGCTACTCACTTCATCATCTCCTTGAGGTTCCCCCATCCCTCTCTGGAGTTCTGTGACACAATCAGCTTGGAGTGCAGATTTTCACATTTGGGTGCAATAGCATCTATTGCTGGGGCTAAAATATCATTGGTGATAATGCACTTTGCTTTTGAAGATTGTAGTCTGTAGAGAATGTCTTTCTGGGTCAGCTGAGTGGTTCCTGGAATTAAAACTGTCCCTAAAGGAGCAGAAAAGAAATGGTGTTTAGAAGAAAGGTTATTTTTCATTATGTTAGTTAGAGTAGTGTAGATAACATCCATACATTCTGTATTTCTCAGAATGAGTTAGTCAGTTTACTAGCAAGGTATCTATTTGTCTTACTTCCATTTATCTGCTTTTGCCTTTCAAGTCATTTCAGAGTCTATGACCCTTTTGGCCTAACATTAAAGCATGTTAAATACTCAATAATTATTCTTTACTTGAAGACCATCCATAACTTTGAGCTTGAAGAAAGTTTTGATTGAAAAGTAATATTACCCAATATTTATTGAGTATTTGATTATATGTTTTAACTCATTCAGTCCCCACCAAAAAAACCTAAAACAAAAAAAAAAACTATGAATAACTTGCCCAAGATATTACCTAAGTAGTAAGTGACAATGCAGGAATTGAACCCTGTAGCCTGACTCCAGAACTGTGGACTTGACCACTTCAACTTAGTGCCTCTTAAAATGTACATGATTGTTTTATAATTTCTTTCCAAAGGAAAGGGTGGAGGCATGCATCTTTTCTGTGGTTCTATTCCTGCTGGTTGTATATTAAACTGTAAGATAAAGTATAATGATTAAGAGTGTCCTGGAGCCAGACACACTTATAGCTGGAACTTGGACAAGCCACTTCACCTCTGTGAGCTTCAGGTTCTGCATCTGTAAAATGATATTATAATAATAATACTTCCCTTATAGGATAATTAGAGGATTAAATGAGTTAAAACATGTAAAGAACTTAGAACGGTGCTCAGTAAGCTTTGGATATAATTTTCTCAAAGGATAAATGGACTCTCAAAAATATGTAATCTGCCTCCTGGGCCCCACCACCCTTAGATTCCAGACCCTTAAGACAGGGATGGAGGTTATTCACTTTACAATAGGTTTTACTCTTCCCAGGTGACGCAGCAGGCAAGAAGATTGGGGAACATATATCTGCCATTCCTGGACTCTTGACACTGGCTCATCATTTTACTTTGGGAAGGACCAGTTCTCTCCAGCAGGGTTCTTCAAGAAACTAACAACCAGAAGGCAGAACCAGGTTCTTTAGAATATCTTTTCTTTCTAATCAGGGCAACACAATTTTTGTGAGGCTGTAATTCTAAGGTTATCCTTTAAAGATGTTCCACCTAGGGATAAGGAATTAGCCTACCATGACTTAACACTTTTATATAATTTAAAGATATTTTTTGACACTAAGCCCACACCAAAATAAATATATTATGATTATTTAGGAAAATCTCCCATCCAGCTTGGTTTAAATATGATCAGAAAGCAAACATTACTAACCTGTTCGCAGACAGGCCACATTTGTAAGCCACCACTCTGGGACCCTGGGCAGAATCAAAATTACTCGATCTCCTCTTTGTAGGGTACAGGCTTCTGAAAGTACATTGGCAAGTTTTCTGGACAGAGATCCCAGTTCCTCAAAACTCCATTTCACCTCTTTTCCTTTTCCATTGATCCACCAGAAGGCTGGATTTGAATGTTTCTTTCCAGCCTGAGGAAAGACAAACCAGTCATGGATTTAAAGGTTGTTATACAGCTAACTTCTGGGTCAGCTGACTTAGTGGAATATATTAGCTGAAGAAAATTCACAAGTCATTAGTTGGAACATGCATGGAGTATCGGGAAATATCTCTAGGAGAGACATCATCAAGATGGATGACTAAAGATGCCCAGTACTCACATCCTATCAGAAGGACCAAAACAGTGAGCAGATAACCACATGACAAATAGAATGTCAAAGGGAGAACACAGGAATTTAGCAAGGAAGTGACAAAACTCTCCAAGACCTGAAAACTAGGGTGAAAGCATAAAGGAGAAAGAACAGCAGCTGGCCAGGATCAACTCAGAGCCAAGAGGGACTCCGTATTCTCGGGAAAATGTAAATGGAAGATCCTCAGCAGTCCACATTCCCACCACAGATGCCTGAAATCCTACCTACAGGAGAGCCCCTCAGCCCTCACAGGTCCTGAGCCTAGTAAAAGCTATATAGTATAGTACGCTAGTACAGCATAAGATTGTTCTAGAGAGGAAATTCATACCATACTAGGTCCCTGTGGCACAAACCCCAGGACCCAAGCTGCTACATTATTTTAGAAACAGAGCTACCACCATCTTGCCTTGGGGCCAATAGCCCCTGCATGTCCACATCCCTGAGGCCCTGCTGACATCCACACACATTCACCTAGAGAGCTACAGCACTGCAACACCAGGTGGTTCCAGTGACATAACCAGGCCACTTGCACCCGAGCCTACACACAGCACTCTACCCCAGGGAACAGGAAGTCCAGCACATCAGGGAGGCTGCGCCCTAAAGTAAGGCACTGAAGCACACTCCCCAGAGCCTGAGAGCAGCCTTCCTGAGCCTGCTGCCATGAACATGATCTTGCCCCCTCTAGTGGCAGAGCCATTTTGTGCCTGCATGTGCCATCTGAGGACCAAAGGACTGGCCTATGCAGTCCACCACTACAAGTACCCATGTGCACTGCCAAAGGACCTGAGGACTGACCCACTTGAGGCTTACCGCCACTACTGCCAGTGCTCATGCACACTTTCTGGGAGCCTAAGGATCATCCTGCCTGGGACCCACTGGAACCACTGCTGGCACCCTTATGGTGAACAAAATAACACCTATCAATAACAATCTTGAATGTAAACAGTTTAAATTCCCCAGATAAAAGATATGGACTGTGTGGACTGACGGAATGGATAAAAAACAAGACCCAACTATAGGCTGCCTATAAGAAACTCACCCCACCTGTAAAGATACACGTAGATAGGGCTGGGCACGGTGGCTCCTGCCTGTAATCCCAGCACTTTGGGAGCCTGAGGTAGGTGGATCATGAGGTCAAGAGATTGAGACCATTCTGGCCAACATGGTGAAACCCTGTCTCTACTAAAAATGCAAAAATTAGCTAGGCATGGTGGTACGTGCCTATAGTCCCAGCTACTTGGGAGGCCAAGGCAGAAGGATTGCTTGAACCTGGGAGGTGGAGGGTGCAGTGAGCTAATATTGCACCATTGCACTCCAGACTGGTGACAGAGTGAGACTCTGTCTCAAAAATATAGATAGATAGAAAATGAAGAGATAGAAAATAATGTTTTAAACAAATAGAAACCAAAAGTGTGTAGGAATAGCTATGCTTATATCATGTGAAATAGACTTTAAGTCAGAAAACATAAAAAGAGGCAAAGAAGGTCATTATATAATGATAAATAGATCAATTCGGCAAGAGGATATAACAATTGTAAATATGTATGCACCCAACATCAGCACACCCAGATATGTAAATATCGTTAGATGTAAACAGATAGATAGATTCCAACACAATAATATTTGCAACTTTAACACTCCACTCTCAGCATTAGATGGATCATCTAGACAGAAAATCAACAAAGAAACATTGGATTTAAACTGCACTTTGGACCAAATGGACCTAACAGATATTTATACAACATTTCATCCAACAGCTACAGAATACACGTTCTTCTTCTCATCAGCACATGGCACATTCTCCAGAATAGACCATATTTTAGGGCACAAAACAAATGTCAACAAATTCTTAAAAACTGAAATCATACCAAATATGTTCTTAGACTACAGTGGAATAAAATTAGAAATCAACAACAAGAGGAACTTTGGAAAGTGTACACATACAGAGAAACTAAAGAGCATGATACTGAATGACCAGTGAGTCAATGGCAAAATTAAGAAGGAAAGCAAAAAATTTCTTGAAAATGAAGAAAATGGAAACATATCAAAATCAATGAGATCATGCAAATAGAGTGTGAAGAGGGAAGTTTATAGCCATAAACACCTATATCAGAAAAGCAGAAAGATTTCAAATAAACAATCTAAGAATGCACCTCAAGGAACCAGAAAAGCAAGAACAAACTAAATTCAAAATTAGTAGAAGGAAAGAAATGGTAAAGATCAGAGCAGAAACAAATGAAATTGAGGCAAAAATTATAAAAGATCAACAAAACAGAATTTTTTTTGAAGATAAAGTAGACAAATTTATAGCTAGATTAAGAAAAAAAAAAGAGAGAAGACCCAAATAAATAAAATCCTTAAAGACTATTATGAACAACTATCTGCCAACAAATTGGAAAACGTAGAGGAAATAGATAAATTCCTAGACACACATAACCTACCAAGATTAAACAATGAAGAAATAGAAAACCTGAACAGACCAATAATGTGTAATGAAATTGAATCAGTAATAAAAAGCCCAGAACGGGATGGCTTTACTGCTGAATTTTACTGAACTTTTAAATAAGAACTAACACTTTTTTTTTTTTTTTTTTATGAGATGGAATCTTACTCTTGTTGCCTAGGCTGGAGTGCAATGGCACAATCTTGACACTGCAACCTCCACCTCCCAGGTTCAAGTGATTCTCCTGCCTCAGCCTCCTGAGTAGCTGAGATTATAGGTGTGTGCCACCATACCCAGCTAATTTTTGTGTTTTTAGTAGAGAAAGGGTTTCACCATGTTGGCCAGGCTGGTCGTGAACTGACCTCAGGTGATCCACCCGCCTCAGCCTCCCAAAGTGCTGGGATTACTGGCATGAGCCACTGTGCCCAGCCTTAATGCTAATTCTTCTCAAACTCTTTTTAAAAACTGAAGAAGAAAGAATTCTTCCTAGGACATTCTACCAAAACTACATAAAGACACCATGCTTTTTAACTTCAAATCATACTACAGAGCTATAGTAACCAAAACAGCATGGTACTGGCATAAAAACAGATGCATAGACCAATGAAACAGAATAGAGAACCCAGAAATAAACCCACACATTTACATTCAACAGATTTTCAACAAAGATGCCAAGAGTATACACTGAGGAAAGGATATCCTCTTCAGTACATGGTGCGAGGAACAGCGGTATCCATATGACAATAGACTAAAACTAGAGCCCTATCTCTCACCATATACAAAAATCAATTCAAACTGGATTACAGACTTAAAATGTAAGACTCAGAATGTAAAACAACTGACGAAAACAGTGTAAATGCTCCAAGTCATTGGTCTAGGCAAATATTGTTTTTAATTTTAATTTTTTTATTTTTTAAAAATTTTATAATAAATTTAATAAAATCGGACAGCCTTCTGAGCCAGAGTAGGCTCTGAGACTCCCCTAGCAAATATTTTGGGGATAAGGATAGGAAAACAGGCAACAAAAACAAAAACAGACAAATGGGACTATATCAAACTAAAAAGCTTCTGATCAGTAAAGGAAGCAATCAACAGAGAGAAGAGACAAGATGTAGAATGGGAGAAAAGATCTGTGAACTATTCATCTGACAAGGAACTAATATCCAGAATATACAGGGAATGTAAATAACTCAACAGCAGTAAATAAATAAATAAATAAATAAATAAATAAAAACGCACAAATAATTCAATTAAAAAATGGACATAGGATCTAAATACACATTTTTCAAAAAAACATACTAATTGGCAGCAAGTATATGAAAAAATGCTCAACATCATTAATCATCAGCGTAATTCAAATCAAAACCACAATGAGATATCATCTTACCCCAGTTATAATGGCTATTATCAAAAAGACAAAAGATAACAAATGCTTGAGAGGATGTGGAGAAAAGGGAACTCTTAAACACTATTGGTGAGAATATAAATTACTATAGCCATTGCAGAAAACAATATAAAGCCTTCTCAAAAAACTAAAAATAGAACTACCATATGATTCAGCAATCTCACCACTGGATATTTTTTCAAAGGAAAGAAAATCAGTATATTGAAGAGATAGCTGCACTGCCATGTTTACTGTAGCACTGTACATAGAAGCCAAGATAAGGAATCAACTTACATGTCCATCAACAGATGAATGGATAAAGAAAACGTGGTATAGTATTGCACAGTGCAATACCATTCAGCCATAAAAAAGAATGAAATTCTGTTGTTTATGGCAACATGTATGAACCTGGAGGACATTATGTTAAGTGAAACAAGTCAGACATGGAAAGATGAATGCCACATGTTGTTACTCATATGTGAGAGCTTAAAAAAAAAAAAGAGCTTCACTGAACTTCAGCCTGGGCAACAGAGCAAGACTCTGTCTCTTAAAAAAAAAAAAAAAAAAAAAACCTTGGTCAGGCACAGTGGCTGGCTCAGGCCTATAATCCCAGCACTTTGGGAAGCTGAGGTGGGCGGATCACTTGAGACCAGGCGTTCAAGGCCGGCCTGGCCAACATGGCAAAACCTTGTCTTTACTAAAAATACAAAAATTAGCCAGTGTGGTGGCAGGTGCCTGTAGTTTTGGGTGATTGGAAGGCTGAGGTACAAGAATCTCTGGAACCTGTGAGGCTGAGGTTGCAGCAAGCTGAGATCATACCACTGCACTCCAGCTTGAGATTCTGTCTCAAAAAAAAAAGAGCTCATAGAAGTAGAGAGTGGAATTGTGGCTATTAGAGGCTGAGAAGGGTAGTGGGGAGAGGAGAATAGGAAGAAGTTGGTTAACGGATGCAAAATTATAGCTAAATGGAAGGAATAACTTCTAGTGTTCTCTAGCACTGTAGGGTAAATACAGTTAAGAATAATTTATTGTGTATATTCAAAAAGCCAGGAGACAGGATTTTGAATGCTCCCAGCACAAAGAAATAATGCATGTTTGAGATGATGGGTAGCCTAATTACTCTGATTTGATCACTACACATTTTATACATGTATCAAAAACATCTCTGTACCACATAAGTATGTATAATTATTACATAACTAAAAATAACAGAAAGATAATAACTTTGGGGTCCTTATTTCTAGATGGTGGAAGCCATGTCGTTTCTTTTGGCCCACATCATTTCCCATTTAGCCTGATCATTTTTCTTTACAATAAGTGAGAATCGTTGCATTCCTTTACATTTTCCTCAATGATTTATCTGTGCCTTCTTTTCTACCATTTCTGACTCCTGGAATTACTTTACATGCTTCTCCTTTTTGTTTTTGTTTTTTTAAAGTCAACCTAGAATTCTACATTTATGTAATCCAGGGTCTCTCAACTAACCATGGAACTATTGACATTTTGGGTCAAAGAATTCTTTGTTCTGGAGGCTGCTCTGTGCATTACAGGATATTTAGCAGAATCCCTGGCTTTTACCTGTTAGATACGGGTAGAAACTGCCTCCACCCCTGTCACAGCAACAAAAGTATTTCCAGACATTAGAGATGTTACCTAGGGGTAAAATTACTCCCAGTTGAGAAACTGTGGTCTGACTGGCCCTTGCACCATACCTTTTCCATATCAGTCCATTGGTCCAGGACATCATTAGCAAAGTTGAAATACTCTGGAATCTCCAGTTTGAAGTCCTGTTTCATGGATTCATAATTGAAGAAATTCTGAGGGGTTGCTGTTCTATTATCTTTATGCAGTGCCCTCACAGAACCAGAAATTGGTATGCACTGAAAACGCTTGGCATAACGTAGCATCTTCATGGTGACACGAACTAGCAACAGTTTTGTTGGATCTTTTAGCACTCAGGATTTGCACAGAGACCAGTCCATCTAAAAGACAAGCAAAAAGGATATATATTTGTTTCTGTCCCTGAAGGTAGCCATACCCCAAAGTGGCTAAGTTTTGTTATTATTGATAATCATCATGATAGTACCATTTTCTGAGCACATTCTGTGTTCTAAAAACTGTGCTCAGTGTTTTATATATACTTCATCATTAAATCCTCAGAGAAACCCTGTGAAGTGGGTACTATTATCATCTCTGTTTACAGATTGAGAAAATTATTTGTAAGAGGCATTGGTTGGATTGGAACCCGGAACTATCAGGTCCTAGCCCATTCTCCTGAATACTGTGCCCTATTGACTCCTATATGCATTTCTAAAGAAGTAAAAATCTGGGTCACCCACTTAATCTCACTGAAAGCAAAGGGCTAAGCCTTTTTGTCTGATGTCTTTCACCTGCAGATTTCAAAGTAGGGCAGAAATGTTAAGGAGCATTTTTCAAAGTGGATACTCTGTAGATGAAGCAACCGACAGTAGCCCAATAGTAGTACCAATTAGACATGAAAGCACTGTCACAGTTTATAAACTATCTAGTTTATAGGCTGCAATTCCCATGTTCTCAATAGGGGCCCACACTACTTTCAAGTCCAGGCTTGGAGCTGTATTTACTGGAGATGTAATAATGGGGCTTTAACATTTAGGACTTTTGTGGGGGAGGCCCCTCTGGGCCATCACCTGCTTCTGTGGGAAATCATTTGATCACAGTGTTATTTATTTGGTTGAGGCTGTTAAAAATCCAGTTCTAGGGATTATGAGTGAGGTTCTCCTCATTATACTTCCTGTAATTTTCCAAATTTCCTATAATGCAATATGTATTACTCTCATAATCATTAAATCATCATTCTGATTACAGTTCTGTGTAAAGCAGTCTGGCTATGTGGAAACATTTCTGTATTGATACATTGCCAAAACAATACATAATTGCAGATGCCAGCTAAATGGACAGTTTAGCTGACATCTGCAATTATTGCAGTTTTACTCTAAATGGACCAGTGTTTGGATGTCATGTTGATATACCCAATGCATCAGGAAACCTGGGTACTTCTGCCCCTCTCATTTGTTTGTGTGAAGACATGACAAGTCAGTGTTCTTGAGCCCTCTGAGACCATCTGGTTCCAGCTTTTTCATTTTTCACCTGCAAAGAAAACCGGAGGCCCAGAGAAGGGAAACAGCATGCTTCATTCTGTCATACCAGAGTTAGAACTAGAACTCTGGTCTTTGGATTCCCATTTGGATGTTTTTACTATCATTAAACAGGATTTCAATAGAGCAGTGGTTCACAGTTCAGCTGTACATTTGAATCACCAAGAAAACTTTGCTTAAAAACAAACTCTGATGCCTAGGTCTTGGATCAAGTAGAATATTTGGGAGTGGGCTCTTTGCCCATTCATATATTTTTTAAATTTCCTCAGAAGATTTTAATGGGCAGCAGTCATAGTTGAGAATCACTGATTTAGAGGCTGCGATTTGTGAACCAGCATTATCATCATTATCACCTGGAAGCTTGTTAGAAGTGCACATTATCAGGCCCCGCTCCAGATCTACTGAATTAGTAGATGTTGACATTTTAACAAGATCCCAGGTAACTGGTATGTACATTCAAGTATGAAAAGCACCAGTCTATAGTATGATGGCTAAATATATTGGCTGCTGAGCCATATAGTCATGTGATACTGTCTCCCAGTTTTGCCTCTTAAGAACTGTGTGACCTTATTTGAATTATTAATCACTCTGAACCTCAGTTTCACATTTTACCAACGGAGTGACTAATAGAATCACCATCAGAGATTTGTCCTGAAGACTGAATGTGACAATGCATGTGAAATGTTTATCATGGTGCCAAGCATATTACTCTCTATTAGAATATGGGTCAGCAAACTTTTTCTGTAAAGGGCCAGATAGTAAATATTTGAGGCTTTGTGGGCCATATGGTCTCTGCTGCAGGTATTTAACTCTGCCCTTGAGAGAGCAACCATTGACAATACATAGATAAATTTTGGCATGGCTATGTTCCAATAAAACCTTATTTATGGATACTGAAACTAGAGTTTCATTTTTCATGGGTCATGAATTAGTATTCCTCTTTTAGTTATTTTTTCAACCATTAAAAAATGTAAAAATGATTCTTAGTTCAAAGGCTATACAAAAACAGGCAGAGGGCTAGATTTGACCCATGGGCTGCAGTTGGCTGATCTTTGCAGTGTGATGGAAGTTCTTTTTTTTTTTTTGAGATAGAGTCTTGCAATGTCACCTGGGCTGGAGTGCAGTGGCATGATCTCAGCTCACTGCAACCTCTGCCTCCCAGGTTCAAGCAATTCTCCTGCCTCCATCTCCCGAGTAGCTGGGATTACAGGCACCCCCACAACCACACCCGTCTAATTTTTGGTCTTTTTAGTAGAGATGGGGTTTCACTATGTTGGCCAGGCTAGTCTTGAACACCTGACCTTGTGATCTACCCGCCTCAGTCTCCCAAAGTGCTGGGATTACAGGCGTGAGCCACTGCACCTGGCCACTGTGATGTGAGTTCTACCAGAGCAGGGGCCTTTTCTGTTACGTTCTGCTACTATTCCTTGAAATTATAGTAGCGTTTGGCCCATAGTATGTACTTGGCATATGTTTGTTGAATGAATAAATGGCTTTTTCAGAAGGGATAGACCTGAAATGTGCCTTTACTGCTTTAACCAGATTTATGTGACTACTGCACTGTCTACCTGTGGCAGTTTTTAAAAAAATTAAATAAATTTTAAAATTAGTTCATCAGTCACACTAGCTACATTTCAAGTGGTTAATATCCCCATGTGGCCAGTGGCTATTGTATGTAGGTTAGTACAGACATAAAACATTTCTTTTGTTGTAGAACATTCTTTTGGACAATGCTAATCTATATTAATAGTAGATAAGAACTAGATTGATAGGAAACATTAAAATACAGGAAAACTGTGGCGGAAGCTTTCCAAGATACGACTTTTCTAAGGTCCAGTTTAGTAAACTGTTGTCTAGGGTTCTCTTGCCTATATATTCCACGGGAGGGGAAGCATTAACAAAAATTTCTTGGCAGGCTTTAAGAGTAAAGGCTGCTCTAAGAACAGAAGTAAAATCACTCTGAATCCTAGTTTCCCTATAGGTTAAGACCTCAAGTCCAACAATGTCATTCTGTTTGGCATTGGGGATTAGGTAGGGAGGGAACTACTGGTCCCTGCCATTTGCTGGCAAGTCACAGCCTATGCTTTTGGCTGCTCTCCTCAACAGAATTAGCATCAGGTTTATTTTAACTGGAAGAAGTTAAGCAATCAACAGTACTGTCTCTCTATGTTTTTAATTTTTTTTTTCATAACATCTTCAAATGGCTCAAAAAAACCATAAAAAAAATCTGCCTCCCACCTGTAGTCTCAAAGCTGCCTGGTTTGCTCTCACCCCAGGAAACCATTATTATTTCTACTTACTTTTCAAGGTTTCTTTATGTACATTCAACCAGATTATGAGTATAGATTCTTCTCCACCAATTTTACACAGCAGAGACCCCAGAATACACAGTATTCTGCCCACTAAAAACATTTTTAACAATGTACTTTTTGAGGGCTTCCATACCAGTGCACAGAGATCTTCATTTTTTTAAATGAAATATTTATTTATTTTTTCCTCCCCCAGCCCCCTGCAAAGACAGGATCTCACTCTGTCACCCAGACTGGGGTACAGTAGCATGAGCATAGCTCACTGCAGCCCCAAACTTCTGGGAGGAAGTGATCCTCCTGCCTCAGCCTCCAGAATACCTGGGATTACAGGTGTGTGCCACTACACCCAGCTAAGTGTTTTTAAATTTTTTTTTACAGATGGGATCTCGCCATATTGCCGAGGCTGGTCTCAAACTCCTGGCCTCAAGCAATCCTCCTGTGCTAAGCACTTTGCAGTTATTTATTATTTCCATTTACAGACAAGGAAATTCACATAAACATGCACACAGCTTCCCAAAGCACTAGGATTACAGGTGGGAGCCACCACATTTGTCCCTGTCCTGGTTTTTCTTATAACAGCTGCATGACATTCTAGTGAAGAGCTGCACTGTAATTTCTTAAACCAGTCCCCTATCAATGATCACTTGAGTTGTTTGTATAATTTTACAATTTAGATAAAATTTTGAAACTATTTCTTCCAAAAGGAATGTCCTGATTCTTTCATTACTTGGATGTAAAAATGAATACTATTTTTAAATGGTTGAGAAGTATTAGAAAAAAATTTCTGATCCTGTTAAGAGGCAGGAATTTGGACAAATATCTTAAGATCTTGTGCTTCATTCTTGGTAGGTTGGCATGATTCATTTATATATTCAACAATTCTTAATCACTAGCCATGGATTATTTCAGACATAGAGGATATAAGAGGGAATGAAAGAGACAAGGTCCTCCTTGCTGTCATGGAAAGACATACATAGTAAACAAAGCAACAAATAAATGTGATACTACACAAGAAAAGAGTAATGGGAGAAAAGGGACACTCTTTTAGAAGTTCTCTCTAGGGAGGTAACATTTTTGCTGAGATATGGCAAGTGGTTGTACTGTCAAGCACTTTGCAGATATTATTTCCATTTTACAGATAAGTATATACAAACATGCACACATATTTAAATTGGACAGTGCATTTATTCATTAACCATGTATTTATTGAACACTTGCTATATGCTAGACCTGTACTAAATGCTGAAAATACAGCTGTGAACAAGACATAGCTAGTCTTGCTCCCATGAAGTTTATAGACTATTAAGGAAGACATTAAATAATTATGTAAATATTAATATGCTTGGGGCTTGCTAATTCTGAATAGAATCAGAGTTTAGTATGATTTCTTCCCTAGCCCCCAAACAGTACTCTGTACCACATTCAGAATCCTTCAAATGTACATTGAAAGGAAAATTGACCAGTCATTTGGAGCTTAAAATGAACCTAACCATTCTGTTACCAAAAAGCAAACATCAACATCCTCTTAATCAAAACCATAAGATTGCCTTCTCCTCAACAAAGTTCTTTTCCTACCTTTTCATTGATCTTAGCATTTTACAACTTCTGTTTTATAGGTTTGTAAAATTATCTGTAGGTAAAAGAGCTGAGATAACTTTCCCAGAGTGAGTCCAGATTTTTATACTGAGCCACAGAAACATTGGTAAGGAAAACTCTTCTAAGAAAGACAGTACCACTCTTGGTCAGATGGGCTTCTGAAAGTATTTAAGGTCTCATCTGAAATGCAAGCTCTTTGTCCATACAGCCAAGGGGGCTTTAGCCTCCCCACATCTCCGTAAACATTCCTCCCTCTATGTATCCAAGTAATAATAGTAGTTTAACATATAGAGCCACAACACAAGGTAAAGCCACTGCTGTTCTCTCCAACCCCAACCAGACCCTTCCAGAAACCCCTCCTATACAGAACTTTTGCAGCTGCCCTTGACCACCTAGAGGAGAAATGTGGCTGCTCTTAGGTTTGTTTGCATCTGTGTTTCCCAAAATTTCCTAGAGGTAATTTACGTACTTACTGGATGATGCAGAAGATGGATTCCCATCTGTCACTGAGCAAGGTGGGAAGTTAAGCAGACAGAACAGTGAAAAACTCAGCCACTATCTGGTCGTTTTTGTTTGTTTGTTTTTTGGTTTTTTTCTGAGATGGAGTCTTGCCCTGTCACCCAGGCTGAAGTACAGTGGTGCAATCTCAGCTCGCTGCAGCCTCTGCCTCCCAAGTTCAAGTGATTCTCCTGTCTCAGTTTCCTGAGTAGCTGAGGTTACAGGCACATGACACCACACACCCGGCTAATTTTTTATTTTTAGTAGAGACGGGGTTTCACCATATTGGCCAGGCTGGTCTCAAACTCCTGGCCTCAAGTGATCCATCTGCCTCAGCCTCCCAAAATGCTGGGATTACAGGCGTGAGCCACTGCATCTGGCTCAATTAAAATTTTAAAAAAATTTTATCAGGTTAACACATATACATAGTTTTTCAAAAAGATCAAATAGCACCAAAAGGCTCAACATGAAAACCTGCTACATTTATAGCCTTTTGTGTGTGCATACCCCTCATCACTTAATAGATAGTATCACATAACTGAGAAATTCTGAGAGAAACCTTGGCTGCCAAGACTTTACTTTAATGACAGCATTTTTGATTTGTTGGTTTCGTTCACCTCTTCATTATCTTTGCTTGAAAATTAGATGTGCCAGTTCAGGAAATCTTACAAGGGAGAGGAGATGAGGTACTCACTAGACTTTAACAGATTCCAACACAGCTGGAGATGATGGCAGACTCGTTTCTTAGAAGAGCAGCACTGAAACTTGAATTATCCTCTGCTTTTTTGGATAGCAGTCAAAAGCAGAGAGAGGAGTAGCCTGACAATCAGGAGGAGCAAGACTGGCCCAAAGCATTTTTCTTGATTGGTGGAGACATTCTGGAGGGTGGAGCCAAGCTCAAGGCTAAAGTTTACCTGAAAGTTTGCCCAACTCCCAGAGGTTTCTCTTACAGGTAATGAGTTACATATACACAACAAACTTGTGAGGGAAAGCAAATTATTCACAAGAAGAAATGTGTCCAAGGAGTTCCTGAAGTGGTTAGTTATGTAAAGGAGCAGAGAGGGCACTTCTCAGAAGAAGGAAAGAACAGATGGAGGAAGCCGTAGAGGAGTTTTGAAATTGAAAGGAAAAAGTTGAAGGATGGTTATGGGTTGGCCTAAATCTTAGCAAACCAGTTGCTATGTTTATCTGTTGAAGTGGTAGGATTAAACATAAACGGTATGGGGTGTTTACACCCCTGCGTGAATCTTTCAGTGCTTCTCTGCTCGCTCCAGGTAAAATCTGAGTCCTTACATGAACTGCAAGGAGCTATAAGATCTGGCACAGGGACCTCTGATCCACAGCCTATTTCCCCTCCTCTGCCTCACGCTGCACAGCCACCAGCCTCCTTGCTTTTTCTCAAACATACTTGCCTGTTTCAGCCTCAGGCTCTCTGAATTCACAGTTCCCACTGACTGGAACTCTTCTCTCAGATATCCTCCTGGCCAAATTCCTCATTTTATGCGGTGTCCTAACAAAGAAGTCTTCCCTTACCACATTTTTTTTTAAAATTTATTTTATGGCATTTTAGGTTTTGGGGCACATGTGAAGAACATGCAAGATTGTTGCATAGGTACGCATGTGGCAGTGTGATTTGCCGCCTGCTTCCCCATCACCTATATCTGGCATTTCTTCCCATGCTATCTCTCCCCAACTCCCCACCCCCCCACTGACCCTCCCCTATTTCCCCCCAACAGACCCAAGTGTGTAGTGCTCCCCTCCCTGTGTCCATGTGTTCCCATTGTTCAACACCTGCCTATGAGTGAGAACATGCGGTGTTTGATCTTCTGCTCTTGTGTCAGTTTGCTGAGAATGATGCTTTCCAGGTTCATCCATGTCCCTACAAAGGACACAAACTCATCGTTTTAGCACTCTTCATTTTTTCTCTTTTACCTTTTTTTAAACTCTTTACATCTCTTACCATCACTGTTGAGGGTAAGAACTCTTTTGTTTGATGGTGTATCTATTGCCTGGAATATTGCCTGGCAAATTTGATAAGTAGTTGATGGATATGTAAATAAATAAAGGACTCTTTCAATTACACGTGATAGAGACCCAACTTAAATTTACTTGAAGAGGAATTTATTGGTCACTTTTGAGTTCTAGGGGTTTTTTGTTGTTAATTCCTTGGAATTTTCTGTGTAATCACATTATCTGCAAATAAGTAAACAGATTTTACTTCTTTCTTTTAGATCTATATGCCTTTTGTTTCCTTTTCTTTCCTTATTGTAAAGGCTGGAATGTCTAGCTCTATGTTGAATAAGAGTGCTGAGAGCAGACATCTTTGCCTTGCTTTTGATCTTAGCGGGAAAACATTCAGTCTTTCATGGTTAGGTACAATATTAGCTATAGGTTTTATGTAGATCCCTTTTATCAAGTTGAGGAAATTCTCCTCTATTTATATTTTTTCTGAGAGTTTTTATCATGAATAGGTGTTGAATTTTGGCAAGTGTTTCTTCTGCATCAATTAATATAAGCATGTGATGCTTTTCTTCTTTAGCTTGTTAATTGAAGCAGGAACGGCCACGAGAAACAGACGTCTTGGACACTGAACTAGGAAGGAACGGGTGATTTATTTCAGCTGGGAGCAGGGTGGCATAGCTGCCCAACTGCGAAGCTCATCCAACAAAGAGAAGCCCTGCCTTTATATAGGCTTACAACTCTAGATATTACATGTGAAAGGGTCTTGGTCCATGGAGTAGACATGGGTTGGTGGTTTGATCTTGTTTAAGTAAAAACAGTGCCTTCTGGAAAGAGTCCCCCATACCATGCCTGCTATCTATAGGAAGGCAATTAAGGTGACGCCCAGTCAGCCAGCCTTTACTTCTACTGAAATGCAGCGTGGAAGTTAAGGGGGAGGTGATCTTAGATGCTTGGGTCGCCTTCCTCAAATAAGATAGATTATACTGATCTTCTAATATTGAACCAGCCTTGCCTCCCTAGAATAAATCTTGCTTGGTCCTAGTGTATAATTCTTTTTCTGTATTGCTGAATTCTATAGTTATGTTTCTTGATGAATTTGAGTAGTTTTCAGCCATTATTTCTTGGAGTAAATTTTTAGCTCCCACATTAGATCTTTTATGATAGTTCCAAAGGTCCCTGAGGCTCTGTTCTTTTTTTTCTTTTTTTATTTTTTCCCCATTCTAATTTCTTTCGGTTGTTCAGGTTGAGTAAATTCTGGCTTCTAGATCTTTGATTTTTTTTCTTCTGTTATTTTGATTCTGATGTTAAGGTCATTATTAGAGATTTTAAAAACAGGTGTTTTTTTTCTACTCTCACATACCACTCAACATAGTGTTGGCAGCTGTGAATCCATATGGCTCTACATCAACTTGATTCTTGCCTCTTCAAAGGAAAGAATTCATCCAATAGGCATAAGACAGAATGAGAGACTGAGGAAAGTTTTCAAGCAGCAGTGAGAGTTTATTAGAAAGTTTTAGAGCAGGAACCAAAGGAAGCGAGGCAAGCAGGCAACTTGAGAGATCCAGGTGCCCTATTTGACCTTTGACTTGGGGTTTTATACATTGGCATGCTACCAAGGTTTTGCATCTCTCCTCCTTTGATTTTTCCTTGGGGTGGGCTGTCTGTATGCACAGTGGCCTGTCAGCACTTGGGAGAGTCCACATGTGCAGTGCTTTTACTGAAGTTGTGCACATGCTCATTTGAGGCATTTTTTTTCCCTTACCAGTCAAGTTTTCCTAGAGTAAGATTGTATACCAGTTAAACTCAGCCATTTTGCCTCTTAGTATGCGTACTTGGGTGTATTTGCCCAGCTCCTGAGATCTTATTGGAAAGCTGCTGATCACCAGCTTCAGGTGTTTTCTATCTCTTGGAAGACTGCTTTTTTCTGGGACCTACTGCAGCTACTGATTATTTTAGAGAGACAGTTTAATAACTGCCTACCATCACCTGGTTGTTGCCTGACATTCCTGCCTTTCTTGCCTTTCCTGCCTTGCCCATGTCTTCCTGACTACCTACTCTAACAATAACACTTCTGAAACTAGATGTGTGTGGGGTTTTCACTACACCAAGCAATTCTCCCATGGAAACCAGCTTGGGTGTCGTGTCCCACTTCAATTCAGTTCAACACTGTCTACCTGGAGATAGTGTCAGACCCTACAGGTTAAGGTCTCAATCTGTAAACTAAAAAGTATCTGAGACAGTTCTCAATTAATTTAGAGGTTTATTTTGCCATGGTTAAGAATCATGACCTATGACACAGCTTTAGGAGGTCCTGAGAACATGTGCCCAAGGTGATTGGGTTACAGTTTGATTTGATACATTTTAGGGACACAGAAGTTATAAGCAAAGACATAAATCAATACATGCATACATTAGTTTAGCCTGGAAAGTTGGGACATTTTGGAGGAGGAGGGGGCTGGGCTTCCAGATTATAGGTGGATTTAAATGTCTCCTGATTGGCAATTGGTTGAAAGGGTTAAGCTCTGGCTGAAGAGTTGAAATCAGCTTAAGTTAAGGTAAAGCAAGGTTCTTGTCAAGTAGATGACATCTCCAGGTAGCAGGCCTCAGAACAGATGTCAGTGTCTCTTATTAGACCTTAAAAGGCATCACACTCTCTGGAAAGACCTAGTAAAAGAAGGAGATTTTCCTTCAGAATGCAATTTTTCCCCAAAAGAGATGCCTCTGCAGGGCCATTTCAAAATGTGTCAAAGAAATATCTTTTGGGTAAAATACTTTGATTTTCTTTAGGGCCTGCTATCTGTTATGTGATGCTGTAATAGAGTCATTTTAGAATTTGGTAACTTATTGCTATAAAGAGACGTTTCATCAATTTTAAATCTCTGTTTTAATGTTAATGTTGGTCAGTTGTGCCTGAACTCCAAAAGGGAAGAGAGTATAATGAGGCATGTCTGTGCTCCTCACCACCACTCCCACCCCACCACTGCGCCCTGTAGCCACCCCTGATGGCTTTCCATCATGGCCTGACTAATTTTTCAGATTTCCTTGGGACCTCTTGGTTAAAAGGAGGATCAATTCAGTCAGTTTGGAGGCTTAGAATTTTACTTTTGGTTTACAAGTCCCACAAGACTGCCCCCCATTTCAAGTGCCGTAAGATTCAAAGTTGAACCTGTACTGCTAACCCATCTCCTTGAGTTAAATTAATTTGCTAGAACTACTCACAGAACAAAGGGCAACATTTACTTAACTCATTTATTATAAAGGATATTACAAAGGATACAGATGAACAGCCAGATTAAAGAGATGCATAGGGTGAGGTATGGGAGAAGGGGCATAGAGATTCCATGTCTTTGCCAGATGTTCTACCCTCTAGAACTTCCTCATGTTCAACTATCCAGAAGCCTCTATAAAAAGGACTCTATAAAAAGGACTGAGCCCAGTCCTTTTGGGTTTTTATAGAGGGTTCACTACACAGGTACGAATGATTAAATAATTGGTCATTGGTAATCAACTCAACCTTCACCCCTCTTTCCTCACATGAGGTAAGGGGATGGGGAGTGGGATGGTGGTGCGGGGGGCGGGTGGGACAGAAAGTTCTAACCTTCTAATCACAAGGTTGGTTCCCCTGGCAACCAGCCCCCATCCTGCACACCTAGCCCCTATTCATCTTATTAGCTTACAAAAAGGCACTTACCACTTCAGAGATTCCAAGGGTTTTAGTGGCTATGTACCAGAAAACCGTAATGAAGATGAAGTATATATTTCAGAGTATCATATCATCCACCAAGCTTTTGATTTCTCATTGAATTTTTAAGTTCTAATATTTTGATTTGATTGTTCTTGATATCTTCTATTTTTTGCTAATATTTTGTTTTTTCATTTATTTCAAGCATATCTAATTGTTCACTGAAGTCTTTTTATCAAGGCTACTTTAAAATCTTTGTCAGATAATTCTAACATTTCTGTAATCTCAGCATCTATCCATCATCTTCATTCATTTGAAATCTTCTTGGTTTTGGTATGAGGAGTGATTTTCAATTCAAACGTTGACATTTCTGTATTATGTAATAAGACTGCACCTTATTTAAACCTTGTGTTTTAGCTGGCTTTGACATTGCCCTGGCAGGGGAGGGGGGAGGGACACCACCTCATTATTGCCAGGATAATATAGATGTCTAGGCTCTTTACACAGCTTTGGATGACACCTGAGTTGTAAGGAGCTCCTCCTTATTGTTGGGTGGAGATTAGAGTTCCAGCTCCCCATATGGTCTCTATGTATACTGGCCTGTTCCCTGCTTGGCTTTCTCTCACACCATCCCTAGCCCATTAGGACCTTCATTACAGCAATTCCTCTGCCCTTCTAGAATCTTAAATCCATTGACTTACACATACCACCTTCATACCTTCACTTACCTTCTGCCCAGCTTGGATTCTATGTGCCATTCAGATCCTTTGCACTGCTGTCCTCCACCATACTCATTGGGGAAAACACAGCTGTCTGCAAAACTCCAGATAACTCTACCTATTTTGTGACACTTGAGAAGCTTAACATGGCTCTGGAGAATTGCACATGGTATTTGTTGGTGGTCTTAAACTTAATGGTTATACTTGTTAAAAGAGAGACTAAGGCACATTAAAATTTGAAAGCATATATATGAGCAAACTGATTCATGAATCAGACAGCTTCCAATGGGAAGTGGTTCAGGGATCTATTGCAGGGGACAGAGGGAGGGTGTTTATAGGGTGAATGTGGAAGCTGAGCAAAGAAATTCCTTGATTGGTGAAAGTTTGAACAATTGCCTTATTTGGACTGTTCTGGTGGGAAGTTCAAGACAATATACCAAAGCCCAGTTCGCTGCCTGTTACTGGCTGAACTTACATTTCATTTTCTTTTAAATTTTGAGTTAGGCTTCAGTTTGCTTATGTGGGAACCTGAGTGTTAGAGCTACCTCAGTCTAATGGCCTCCTATTTAATGACTTTAGCACACTTTAACTTCCTGACCACAAAAAAATTCATGTGGGCCCTTCTCACTGTCTGACAACCCTACTACGTTTCTATAGTTGGAGATAACCATTTTACTCCTTGTTTCTTTAAACCGTTACCTCTCCTTCTCTCCTCTTATTTCACTGAGATTTATAAGTGAGAAAAGCCAGAAGAGAATGTTCTTATTCCCCCAACCAGATAATCAACCAGTACTCCTACAACTCTGCCCATACTCTCTGCATTTCCTTCCAGCGACCATGGAAAAACTGTCCAAGGTCCTAGCTTAGGCCACCCTTTCTACTGTGGACTTGACACCATTCCTTCTTCCTTACTCCAGGATATTACTCCTTCAGTTATCGTTTCTCTCTCTTGCATCATCAATTTCTTTCTTTCTCTCTCTCTTTCTTTCTTCTTTCTCTTTCCTTTCTCTCCTTCTTTCTTTTCTCTTTCTTTCTTCTTCCTTTCTTCCTTTTTCTTCTTCCTTCCTCTCTCCCTCCCTTCCTTCCCTCTCTCCCTTCTTTCCTTCTCTTCCTTTCTTCTCTCCTTCCCTCCCTCCCTCCACCTTCCTTTCCCCATTCCCTCCCTTCCTTCCCTCTTTCCCTCCTTCACTCTCTTTCTTTCCTTCCTTCCTTCCGTCCATCCGTCCGTCTCTTTTCTTTTCTTTTTGGAATAAGAATTGTAATAGAGAAACAAAGTCAGCCACAAATACATGGTAATATTTCCCATATGAAAATAAAATTTCTTGGGCCATTTGTCTCCCTCTACCTGTCACTTCATTCCTTGTCTCCTTTTTACAGAAAAATTTCTCAAAAATAGTTGTCTATAACTGTAGCTTTTACTACTTTATTCTCTGTTGCTATATCTTTGTCTCTTCTGTCTCTCTCTCTTTCTTCCTTATTGTGGAAAATACTTCATTATGTATCTCTAAAAGATAAGAAGTCTTTTAAAACCTAATCACAATACCATTTAATACCTGAAAAAGCCATTATAATCCTTTCTTAGTATAATTTTTAAAATTTTACGTTCCCAGATTCACTCTGTTTTTTGAGATGGAGTTTCGCTCTTGTTACCCACACTGGAGTGCAATGGCGCGATCTCGGCTCACCGCAACCTCCTCCTCCTGGGTTCAGGCAATTCTCCTGCCTCAGCCTCCTGAGTAGCTGGAATTACAGGCATGCACCACCATGCCCAGCTGATTTTTTGCATTTTTAGTAGAGACGAGGTTTCACCATGTTGACCAGGATGGTCTCGATCTCTTGATCTCGTGATCCACCTGCCTCGGCCTCCCAAAGTGCTGGGATTACAGGGGTGAGCCACCGCGCCCAGCCCCACTCTGTTTTTTTTTTTTTTTTTTTTTTTTTTTTTTTTTGAGACAGTCTTGCTTTGTTACCCAGGCTGGAGTGCAGTGGTGCAATCTCAGTTCACTGTAACCTCTGCTCCCAGGTTCAAGCAATTTCTGTGCTTTAGCCTAACAAGTATCTGGGTTATAGGCATGTGCCACCACACCTGGCTAAGTTTTGTATTTTTAGTAGAGACAGCGTTTTGCCATGATGGGCAGGCTGGTCTCAAACTCCTGACCTCAAGTGATCCGCCTGCCTCAGCCTCCCAAAGTGCTGAGATTGCATGTGTGAACCACCCCACCTAGACTTTTCCACTTTCAATTTTGTTTTACACTTGATGTTTTTCAACTCAGTGTCCAAACAGGGGCAACACATTGCATTTTATTGATATATATATATCTTATGTTTTTTAATCTATAAATTCCATCTCCTCTTTTTCTTTGTAAGTCATTGTGGAAGATAGGGCATTGTCCTCCAAGTGTCCAAAATTCAGTGATGATTTTGCTAATTCACTGCGGTTGAGTTTAACATATTTTTCTGTCCCTTGTAGTTTCTATAAACTAATAGTTAAATCTAGAGGATAGATCAATGTATAGCAAAAAAGATTGCATAAATAGCATTGCAGAATTTTATTGCATCACATCTGGAGAATCATAATGTTGTGTTGGCTCTCCTCTTGTGTTGTTGAGGCATGACCTGATCCAATCATTATATTTCCAGCAGCTTTTCGCCTAATGCAGCTATTGATAATTGTCATCTATATGTATTATTTCATAGGAAATAGATCTGGAAATAGATCTGGTTTTCTTCTGTAGCACTCAACTGAAATCTAATCTCCCTTGATCTCTTCCCAAGTTTAATCCTAGAAAGTAACCTAGTATCACTGAGCCTTTATCTAAGAAGAATTCTGACATAAGTGATTGGAATAATTCTTGTATTCAACAGTCTTAAGAAAAACTCTAATAAATAAATGTAGTTCCCAGCCAAGACCAGGCTTTTGAGAGTGTCTTCTAACATACCATTTTCCTCAACTGCTTTCTCTTATCATAAAACAACAATAAGAAAAACAATGGCAAGGAACAGCAACTAGGGTTGGGACCATTCCTTACATGGAGTAGAAGTGATTTTTTTTTTTTTTTTTTTTTTTTTTTGGAAAGATGGAGTCTCACTATGTTGCTCAGGCTGGTCTTGAACCACTGGGCTCAAGTGATCCTCCAGCCTTGGCCTCCCAAAGTGCTGAGATTACAGGCGTGAGCTACCATACCCAGCCGAGTAGAAGAGAATGACCACTTTTTGAATGTTTTCTATATGCCAAGTGTTTTAGATAGCTCATATCACTTACTTCTCACAGCAGCTCTGTAAGCTAAGTAGTGCTATATATCAATTTTTTTTTTTAAATATGAGGAAACCAAGGTTAGTAGAGAGAAAACAACCTTGAAATAAGTCACAGATTGAAAGTAACTCTGTTAGGAAGGTAATGTCCTTTGGCTTTAATGCCAAGTTGTTTAACTATACCTAGAATTAGTTTGGCTAGAGTAAAGATTTTTGACAATGAACATGTCAATATATCCCTTAAATGTGATTTCTGCCTTCTCATAAAATCCCCAAGGGAAGAGGAATGGAGAAGGCAAGGTGACATAACCGATGTGTAATGAAACCCCATCTTTCCATTCCTTTTCTTCCCAAGAGACCCTGGCTCCCACATAGACCAGCTGTGGACAGCTAAGCAGAGGAAGAATGGCAGGGCTTCTCAGAGCGTTACTGAGCTCTACTATCAGTTGGCAGGGGGAGGATGAGGAATGTTTTATGGAATTGGCATAATTCAGTTCAAATGGGGAAAAAAAGGCACCTGGAATATTTTCCCAATCTGTCCTGGTTTTCTATCTCATCAGTCAAGTTTGACTACATCTTTTCTTCAACGTAAGGCAGTTTAAAGTTATGAATTTTTTTCAAATAATTTAAACAACAATTAAAAATGCTTTAAAAATTTTTCATAAACAGTTCTACAGGAAAGCAGGAAACAGGAAAAAGGACAAAGCTTTAGAGAACTCTCCCAACTATTTTGTAAGTTACATACAGACAGAAGAACTTGAATTCTGTTTCATATACATTTTATAAGGAAGGGGAAAGAGGTTTTTCATGGTGTTCTATCAGAAATACAGAAGGCTGCCTACTGGTTCAGGATTTTCTACTGATTCTACCAAGAAAATAATAGATCTAGGCTTTCTACTAAAATTTGACTTCAACTGGGCACAGTGGCTCATGCCTGTAATCCCAGCACTTTGGGAGGCTAAGGCAGATGGATTTTGAGACCAGCCTGGCCAACATGGTGAAACCCTGCCTGATTCTAAAAATACAAAAATTAGCCAGGCATGGTGGTGTGAACCTGTAATCCAAGCTACTTGGGTGGCTGATGTAGGAGAATTGCTTGAACCTGGGAGGTAGAGGTTGCAGTGAGCCAAGATTTCACCACTGCACTCCAGCAGTGGTGAAGTGCAGTGGTGAAATCCAGAGTTTTTTTGAAATTCTGTCTCAAAAAAAAAAAATCTGATTCCAAAACTCTCATTTTCTATGCTACATTATGAGGCCTCTTGCTCTTTGAATTTATCTGAAGCACAGTGTTTATAATATCTATGGACAATAAAGTTGTAACAAGGATAGTGAAGACACTCTGAACAAACTATGGATTCCATCTGCCTCAGCCTCCCAAAGTGCTGGGATTACAGGCGTGAGCCACTGTGCCTAGTTGGAGTCAGATTTTAGTAGAGATATGGTGTTGCAAGTATATGTGCATGTCATACATCAAATGGATCTTCAGAAGGTACCTGAGCTTTACCAGGTAGACCCAACAGACAGAGGATGAAAGTCACACCCAGCACAGTAAGCTCTCTTACTCTAATCTTATTTCCTTACCCTCAACAGTGGAGGCTTTAGAGTTTAAAAGAAAGAAGGGAAAGGTGTTAGTGACAAATAAGGCCACTTGTGTCTATTCCAGGTATCAGAGCCAGAAGAAGAGTAGAGCGGACAACCCAGCTACCCACCTCCACCCCTGTCCTACTCTCTCTGGCCTGCCATCTGTCTCTACTTCACTTTCTGGCTCAGTTCCTCTCTCAGCCAGCCAGACGGGGATATCAACCAAGGAATGTGATGCCAGTCTCTTCTTAAAACCACCTCTAACCTTCGTAGAGGATTCCCTTGGTATTCCTGACAGCAGAGAGGGTGAAAAAAATATTCTTCTCCCCCTTCCCAGGCTTCTAAGTAAACTGAGAAGCAGGATGGTGAGGCTGGGAAATTGGTTGGAGGTAGCAGGGCCAGTTGAGCTACCTTTTTGCAAACCTGGAGAGAGGTGCTTCACTTAGTCCTTGTTGATAGTTCTCTTTAGAATACAAAGGGCAGAGGCTTAGTGTCTCTTCATTCTTATTGGGCTTTAGTTAGGAAATATGGAAAATAGTCCAATAGACATTTCCTAACTAAAGCCCAAAGCCCATTCTTTGGTCTTTAGTTAGGAAATGCAGAAAAATAGTAGGTCTTACTGACCATCATTTTGATATATATATGGGATTAAAATGTAACATACATATATGTACATACATATATGCACATAGATACATGGATATTACCTTTTAAAACATAAATTAGTTCATATTACACATACCTCACTTTGAAGATCTTTTCTTTCTTTCTCTTTCTCCTTCCTTCCCTCCTTCTTTCTTTCTTTTTCTTTTTCTTTCTTTTTTTGAGACGGAGTTTCACTCTTATTGCCCAGGCTGGAGTACAGTGGTGCAATTTTGGCTCACTGCAAGCTCCTCCTCCTGAGTTTAAGCGATTCTCCTGCTTCAGCCTTCAGAGTAGCTGGATTACAAGTGCCCACCACCACAGCTGGCTAATTTTTGTATTTTTAATAGAGATGGGGTTTCACCATGTTGGCCAGGCTGGTCTTGAAACTCCTGACCTTAAGTGATCTGTCCACCTCAGCCTCCCAATGTGCTGGGATTACACGCGTAAGCCACTGTGCCCAGCCAGATCTTTTCATATTAACATGTTTAGATATAATAGGATATCTCTGGGGTACTGAGAACCAGTATGAAATGGCTAGAAACACATCAAAACAAACTGACCAACACAAAAAGCCTGAGTATCAACCTTAACTCTTTTTTGCTAAAAAGTAGCTTTACCAAACTTTCCAATTAGCAACAGCTACAACAAAACAGTAGCAGTGAACATTTATTGAATATTTCTATATGTGACTGACATGATTATTTTATTCAATACTCACAATGACTTTTAATATATATTCTATGGCTATTCTCATTTTACTGATGAGGAACATGAGGATTAAAACAATTAACTTGCCCAAGGTCACAGAACTACCAATGTGGTAGACTCAGTATTTAAACTCAGGACTGTCTGACCCCTAAAGTATATTCTTAATCAATTTGTCTTTGTTCATCTATACATTGAATGCTGTACTCTCACTGAGGATGTGGCTTCCCTTCAATTTTTAGTTTAAATATAAATTATTCAACCTGAGTATTCATGTAGATAATCCTTATTTAGGCCTCATTTGTGCTAAAATAGCCTCTAAACTCGTTACCCTAGACTTTTTGTTTGTTTATTTATTTATTTATTTAAGACATGGTCCCATTTTGTCTTCCAGGCTGGAGTGCAATGGTGCAATCATGGCTCACTGCAGCCTTGACCTCCTGGGCTCAAGCAATCCTCCCACCTCAGCTCCCCAAGTAGCTGGGAACACAGGCGTGCACCACCACACCTAACTTTTGTATATTTTATAAAGATGGGCTTCACCATGTTGCTCAGACTGGTGTGGAACTCCTCAGCTCAAGCGATTCATCTGCCTTGACCACCCAAAGTGCTAGGATTACAGGTATGAGCCCTCGCGCCCAGCTAGACTCTTAGATGTACACTGTATCTACCCTGAAATTTATGCTTCTTACACTAGTGTTTTATTCAAGACTAGTGTTCTACATTGGTGAACCTTGCAGTCCATAGTACGATGTGAGTGCTAAATGTAAATATTTTTCTCTAACATCAAACTGAGATGCCACCATTGGGGATTCACTCTTTGGAACATTGACTAAAGTGAAAGTAAGAAGCAGGCAGATGATCTAGAAGTGCTCAAAGAAGTAGAACTAAATAATAATTACTTTGGAACATAGATTATTCAACCAAATCTCAAAGGAGTGAGAAGGAAGTACACCCAAAACACCAGGAAAAATTTAAGAAGAAAGATTTGTATGTATACAGTATAAAATTCAAGGAGAAAATTGGAGGGAAAGACATTCATTGACTTTTGCCCTTAAGAACATAGGCCTGCAAAATGCCAAGTTTGCCATAGAGAAACATATCCATCAAAACTGGGACCCAGGCACTGGTGTGATGAAATTAATTAGGGGTGATGGGGATCAGTTTAGGACACCCAGCAGGGCTGAATAGGTACAAGGGCCAGGCCAAATGTGACTCCTCTAGGGACAGACTCAAGTTCACATGAGTTCAAAATTGGGTTCCAGCCTGGGAGATCAGGCTATTGGGTGAGTTTCTTACACAGTGTGTGAGTGTGATGAAAGCACAAGTGTGACAAGTGCTACCAGTGAGGCTACAAAGCCAGTGAAAGGTGGGATGTCATTCAGTCAAATGTGAGGCAGAAACCAGTTGACAGAGGTAAGGCATGCAGTTCTTAATGCATTTTATGTTACTTTACTTTACACTATATATTTTAAATTCCCTTGTCCACAGAGGAGGTCTATAGAAAAATAAAATAAAGTAAAATTCCTTTTAGCATCCTGAGTATAAGGATTAAACAGCTTTTAGTAAGCCAGAAATATAAAAGAACCATTGAAATTAGGGAATAATAGGCAAGTAATAAGGTTAGGTGATGAGACTGAGGGATGGATACTTGTACTGAAAAGAAAAAACAGGCTTCTGTGAGTCACAGCTGAGTCGAAACTAGCTGTTTTTAAGTATGCATTGACTGAACAGTGACTGGGAGGTAAACACTTGTCATGCCTGATCTTACTGGATTTTCCTAGTAACCCATGATGTGAGTATTATTAGTTCCATTACTTTTTAAAAAATCTAATAGGGAACCTAAATCTTGGCTTGGGTAACTTACTCAGAGTTTCACAGCCAGGTCATGGACAAACCAGAATTTGAACTTGGTTTGACTTTAGAGCCTGGCCTCTTAATCATACATGATACCTACTCTGAAGGCAGCAGATACTGGGAATCAAGTCAGAAGGAAACTGGGATTCAGTGCCAGGATATCCATTCCCTGAAGATGCTGGGTAATAAGAGAATAAGGCAGGAAGTCTGAATGGGGAGCAAGGTCACAACAAGAGGAGTGTCTGAGAGTATCTCCTACCTAGATTCTGTACTGAACATGCAAGTAGAACTTCAGGGACAGTAACTTTTAAGGTTAGGAAGAAAAAGGAAAAGGGAATCTACAATGTGTCACACACCATTTTCCCCTTGATTGTGAGGCCTTCTGAATATCTGAAGCAAATAGATTTTTAATTAAAATAAATTTTAACAAATTTTAATTAAAACAAATTTAATTGTTAGTTAAAACAAAAGGCAACTTCCTCAGACCACTTTCATCTACTCTACATGGTGCCACAAGGTGCCAAGCGGTCTACTTATTTTATTTATTTATTTATTTGAGACAGATTCTCGATCTTTCGCCCTGGCTGGAGTGCAGTGGCACAGTTTCAGCTTACTGCAACCTCTGCCTCCCAGGTTCAAGCAATGCTTGTGTCTCAGCCTTCCAAATTGTTGGGATTACAGGCATGCACCACCATGCCCAGCTAATTTTTTATTTTTAGGTGAGTTGGGGTTTTGCCATGTTGCCCAGGCTGGTCTGAACTGGCCTCAAGTGATCTATCCTCCTTGACCTCCCAAAGTGCCGAGTTGACAAGCATGAGCCACCATGCCTGGCCCCAAGTGGTCCCTTCTAAG
>NW_016107400.1:3745826-3760328 GCF_001604975.1 Cebus imitator | reverse complement strand
AAAAAAAAAAAAAACCAAAGAAAAATAATAAATTAATAAATAAATGAAGGTTGAGTTATATAGAGCTGGACAAGGGCCTGGTACAGAGGAGGAAGTAAGAGGACGCAGCCCTGGCAGCTGCCACAGGATGAGGGTGTGATTTAGTTAATTCTAACGTCTAGACTGAAAGCTATAGGGTTGCATATTTTTCTCACTTCACTGGGATATTCTGTGTTGCCGGGTCTGTCCTGCAGACCCTGGCAGACAGATGAAATGAGTAGTCAGATACAGGTATGCATTGTAAGAGCAGCTAGTTGACTGCATGGCTCTAGTGGCCAGAGAGCAGCCCCGAGAAGTTGGAGCTGCTTGCTTTTACTCAGTGCAGGCACAATGTGGAAAACCTGGAGCCAACACAACCTGTGGATAATTAACATTTGTTGTTCCCCATTCAGGGAACGTCATGTGAGGATGATCAAAGGTCAGTTCCTGGTCAATATAAGTAAACAAGCCTGTTTAAGATAAAATTCCCCACACTCCCTAGTACCTACTCCTTGCCCTCTGCCTCATGGTTATAGAACAGCTGCCTTCAGCTGTTTTCCCCCAGAGCTCTGCAGAAACTTCTGACCTATCAGAAGGTTTGCGTCCTTTTCCTATAGTTTTTCCCACCACTCTGACTGATCTTCCACACCCAGCACAGTCAGCCATCATGAAGTACAATAAACTGTTAAAATAAAAACTTGAGACAGATTAAATTTAACAGAATTTAATTGCGCAAAAAAAGGTTCTCAAATCAGGCAGGCCCCTGACCCATGAAGCAGAATAGGTTTAGAGATATCCTGGTGCTGCCACGTGGCCAGAGATGATTTATGGACATAAAAAGAAAGGTGAGGTGCAGGAAATGGAAGTAAGGCACAGAAACATCCCAATATGTTGCAGTTCAGTATTTGCCTTATTTAAACATGGTTTGGCCAGGTGCAGTGGCTCACGCCTGTAATCCCAGCACTTTGGAAGACCAAAGTGCATGGATCAATTGAGGCCTGTAGTTTGGAATCAGCCTGGCCAATGTGGCAAAACCCCATCTCTACTAAAAATACAAAAATTACCTGGGCAGGGTGGCATATGCCTGTAATCCAAGCTACTTGGGAGGCTGAGGCAGGAGAATCGCTTGAACCTAGGAAGCGGAGGTTGCAGTGAGCTGAGACTGTGCCAGTGCACTCCAGCCTGGGTGACAGAGTGAGACTCCATCTCAAAAAACATAAAAATAAAAAACATGGTTTGAACAATCAGCCACCTGTGAGTGGTTGAGCATGACTTCTGCGATTGGCTTAAATTTGGCTACTTGTTACAAGAGCAGTTACAGTCTGTTTACACATCCAATTAGGTTATAGTTCACGATGTCTGGAGAAACCTGTAGGCCAGGGGTGTCCAATCTTTTGGCTCCCTTGGAAGAAGAATTCTCTTGGGCTACCCATGAAATACACTAATGCTAACAATAGCAGATGAATATTTTAAAATTGCAAAAAATCTCATAATGTTTTAAGAAAGTTTATGGATTTGTGTTGGGCTGGTTGAATTTCAAATCTGTCCTGGGCCACATGTGGGCTGAGGGCCACAGGTTGGAGAGGCTTGATTTAGGCCAAACTTAAAATATGTGAGGAGGCAGCTTGAGGCTAAATTTAACAAACCTGAGTTTTGGTTTTTCAAGTTTGCCTCCATGTAGCACTCATATATGCTTGGGACTTGAAATATGTATCTTCACTTTTTATCTGTATGCTAATATTTAATATCCTATTAAATTAATATCCTATTAAATTAGGATATTAATTAGGATATTATTAGGACAGGTGGCAGAACATGGGCAACTGAAACCCAGCCAGCAGAACAGAAAGAGATTTGGGGGAAGGCCCATGTCAGTGTCATGACACTACACAAACAACCTAGGACTTCTAGAAATCTCTGCTGTGCAGTCTCCACCAATGAAATTCTGAAAATTAAATGCTGATTTGAATACACAGGTAAAAGCAAAAAATGATAAAATTTTTGGACATACTGGTAGATCTGGGGTGAGAACCTAGGGTTATTGACTGTGAATTCAGTGTCCCTTTCACAGTATCAGATTACATCTTTTAGGACTTTGTAGGAACTCAAATCTGCTAACAGGTTTGTACCTGAAGAGTAGTATGAGAAGCACTTGTTTTTTAAACGTTCTTCAAAAGTGGCATCTTTTCAATGATTTTAAAAAAGAGAGTAACATGATAGTTGCCAAGACTATGGATTAAAAAGCCACAGAGAAAGCAGCATGAAACACTTAACACCAGCCAACATCCTTGATTGTAAGTCAAATAGAAACAGCCTGGAAAATTGAGGCTGAAATGGAATTTATTGGAAGCCTTTTGGGTAACTGTATTGTGTGGGAAATACATGAGGGGAAAAGAAAACACATACACACAATACCTTTAAGGGTAAACCACCTTTATCCTGTTATACCCGAGCAAGTCTAAACGAGAACAAAGAGCAGTCAACATTTTTATACCAGTTTAGGGTCAGGGATCAATAAGCAGATTATTACAGAAGTAGAGGAGCAGGTTAGGGGAGAAGCGGGGCCTAACAAAAAGTTCCACTTAAAATTGTTTTTTTTTTACTCAGGATGTGGGGTAGCACTGTGGGGTAACAGTTACACAGTTGCAGATACAAAATGTACAGGGCCCGTGGGCCCTGTTTCTCACAAAATTGGTTACAAAGATGCCAGGTGTCTCAGACCGCAAGCTTTTGGAACAGAATGCCCTACATAGCTCACGGTGGGCCCTATAGTCAGGGTGGGCAAAATGGAGTTAGCAGGATTGTTTAAAATGTATTCATTATAGCCAAACTCAAGCTAGGATATTTCAATCCCACTTAAATGGCAATGCAGATATAATAAGCAAATGATATAATAAGCAAATTGTAATGGAAAGGGGAAATGGGAAATGATACATACATATATTTACACTCAGCAGACTAAAGAGGATTCATCACCAGAAGGGAAAGCAACATCCTGGGCTCCAGAGTCGGCCACTCCTGTGTGTGGAGGAGAGGTCTCATGAAGCATCCGTGCACAGAGGAGAGGTCTCATGAAGCTTCCGTGCACAGAGGAGAGGTCTCATGAAGCTTCCGTGCACAGAGGAGAGGTCTCATGAAGCTTCCGTGCACAGAGGAGAGGTCTCATGAAGCTTTGGTGCAGCCTGGGACCCTGGCTCATTTTTTTTTTTTTTCTTTCGAGACGAGTCCCACTCTTGCCAGCCTGGAGTACAGTAGTGTGATCTCGGCTCACTGCAACCTCCACCTCCCGGGTTCAAGTGATTCCCTTGCCTCAGCCTACCGAGTAGCTGGGAGCCACCATGCCCAGCTAATTTTTTATGTTTTAGTAGAGACAGGATTTCACCATGTTGGTCAAGATGGTTTAGATGTCCTGTCCTCGTGATCTGCCCGCCTCGGGCTCCCAAAGTGTTGAGATTACAGACGTGAGCCACCGAGTCTGGCCGACGCTGGCTTTTTTTGTAGTGAGTTAATCGGCATGAGGCCCTGTCACGAGGGCCTTTCCTGACTGGGCTCAAAGAACACAAAAGGTCTACTTGTTTTTGCGATTGTCTGTTTTTCAATAACTAACGTACAGGAACAGAGTTAACCGAAACGGTGCTGGATGATGCCGCGGCTCAAGCAATCTGTTCTGGGACTTGGTGTCCATTATGTCCACGTTCAATTGAGTTCAAATTTAATATTTAACTTTTCCTCTACAATAACCAGCAGAATAATAGGGAAGGCTGGAGGAACAGGAACCAAGGATGGATGGAGGAAGCTAGGAAGCTGGAGCCAGCCTCAAGGGTCTAGAGAGCGAGCCAATAACACCACTTCCAGAACGGCTGCTATGCTGCCTCTACTGGATTCAGGATGCAGTCGGGAGGCGGGGCAGGAGGCGGGGCTGCGGCAGGTGTCACTCCACCCCTTTGAGGGTTACAGACAAGCTTTAGGACCTGGTGTAACACGGAACGTGGTTTGGAGGCGGGCTAGGGGAGGCCGTCGCTCATATCGGACGTCATCAGGTCGCGCTGGCGGAAGTGAGTACTCCAACAGCAGCGGACGAACATTTCTCTTTCCTCTCAGCTTGCTCGCTCCATGGCGGCCTCTGCCCAGCAGCCTACTCAGCCTGGCGGCGGGAAGCGCAAAGGCAAGGCTCAGTATGTGTTGGCCAAGCGGGCTCGGCGCTGCGACGCCAGCGGGCCCCGTCAGCTACAGCCCGGGCTGCAGGGCATCCTCATCACCTGCAACATGAACGAGCGCAAGTGCGTGGAGGAGGCCTACAGCCTGCTCAACGAATATGGCGATGACATGTATGGGCCAGAAAAGGTACCGGTCCTGGGGTTGGTGGGCCGGCTGGCGGGTCTTGCAGGAGGAGGGAAGGCTGGAAGGTTGGCTGCGGGTTTGGGCCTGCCCGTCTCGGGTAGGCGGTGTAACCGTTGTAGGGGCGTGGCCTAGCCTGCGTTTCCGCCCCTAGCCCTGAGAAGCTCGCAGATTTTGGCGCTATCAGTTTGGTGCTCGAAGTTCTTGCTCCTTCTTTCCATCATTAATCACGGTAGCTTCCATTACTTTTATTTTTGTGAGGCAGTCTCGCCTTGTTGCCCAGGCTGAAGTGCATTGTTGCGATCATAGCTTAGGGCAGCCTCGACTTCCGAGGCTCAAGCGATTCTCCTGCCTCAGCCTCCAGAGTAGCTGGGACTACAGGTGCGCACCACCACTCTTGCCTAATTTTTATAGATAAGGGGGTTTCACTATTTTGCCCAAGATAGTCCTAAACCCTACAGTCAAGCGATTCTCCCATCTCTGCCTCTCAAAGTGCTGGGATTACAGGCATGAGCCACCATGCCCGGCCTAGCTCCCACTTATGGAGTTCTCATCGAGGGCCAGGTGTGTGCTGAAGCTCTTTTAGAAATATGCTTCTCATGACAGCCTAGTAAAGTTGGCAGCAATAATGTGTTTGTCTGAAGCAATAATATCGCTGAAATAATAGGTTTATTAATAATGTTAGTTATTGCACTTAAATTACATTTCAGAAAGTACAATCTTTTTTTTTTAACCAATATTATCTAAAGACTCACTGGTTGGAAATGGTATTACTGGCTTAGAATCTGGATCAAAACACATACACACTGAAGGATTAAATGAAGAAGGGTAATACAGAGGTAATTTGAATTGACGGCTCATCCTTTACTAGCTTGGGGACTCGGACATGGGTGCACTATTTGATGTTGGTAAGTTAGATAAAAAAGAATAAGACTGACTAGTGAGTTACTTATGTACATAAAGTACAAACTGGTGTATTATGAAAGTTTCTGTAAATGTATACAATTATTGTGCTAGACTGGGGGATTGGCAATTTCATTGGGCACTGGGGGACAGGGAACTGGGCAACAAGTATATGTCCTGTCTATGCTGGTACTTTAAGCAAATTCTTTCTTTTTCTTTCTTTTTTTTTTTTTTTTTTTTGGAAGCAGTCTTGCTCTGACACCCAAGCTGGAGGCTGGAGTACAGTGACATGACCTTTCTCACTGCAACCTCCACCTCCTGGGCTCAAGCGATCTTCCTGCCTCAGCCCCCGAGTAGCAGGGAATATGGGCATGTGCCACCACGCCTAATTTTTTGTATTTTTTTGTAGAGACAGTTTCTCAGGCCATGTTGTCCAGGCTGGTCTCAAATTCATAGGCTCAAGGAATCTGCCCACTTCTGCCTCCCAGAGTACTGGGATTATAGGCGTGAGCCACCATGCTTGGCCAAAATTACTGAACAATGTATTTCTGTGCCTTGTTCCTTAATAGAACAAGAGTAAGGATTTTTAATGCCACAAGTATTTGGTGTAATCTTACCAAAAGGACAATGTCATATCAGGCACACAGATATCTTGTGAAAGTGTCTAGGTACACACTGAAATGATTTATCTGGCCACATTTCTCTCTGTCTCAAACTGACAAGATGCTTTTGAAAACATTTTCAAATGTGACATACCATAGTCTAAGGGAACTCCCTCTTCCTCCACATTTTCTTTTTGTTTGAGACAGAGTCTTGCTCTGTCACCCAGGCTGGAGTGCAGTGGTGCAAATCTCAGCTCACTGCAACATCTGCCTTCTGGGTTCAAGCAATTATCCTGTCTCAGCCTCCTGAGTAGTTGGCATTACAGGCGTGCACCACCATGCCCAGCTAATTTTTGTACTTTTAGTACAAATGGGGTTTCACCATGTTGGCAAGGCTGCTCTCGAACTCTTGACCTCAGGTGATGCACCTGCCTCGGCCTCCCCAAGTGCTGGGATTACAGGCGTGAGCCACTGATTCTGGCCTTGCTCCACATTTTGAAGGGAGTGGTGTCTGAGTCTCATAATAAAAAGCTTTATTATCAATATTGAGTCAACTGGGCATGGTGGCTCACCTAAGGAGCTTAAGACCAGCCTGACCAACTTGGAGAAACCCCGTCTCTACTAAAAATACAAAAATTAGCTGGGCATGGTGGCATACGCCTGTAATCACAGCTACTCTGGAGGCTGAGGCAGGAGAATTGCTTGAACCCAGGAGGTGGAGGTTGCAGGGAGCCGAGATTGCACCATTGCACTCCAGCCTGGGCGATAAAGCGAGACTCCATCTTATAAATAAATAAATACTGAGCCACCTGCCACCAGGGATTTCACACGAATAGTTACTGATAGTGTTTAAACGTGAGCTGTTGTGTCATTTCTGCTCATTAGTTTTATGCAAACAGCTTACAGACAAGGATCAGCAGCCCTCTGGAAGTGAGGGAGAAGATGATGATGTGGAGGCTGCCTTGAAGAAAGAAGTTGGTGATATTAAGGCATCTACAGAGATGAGGCTAAGAAGATTCCAGTCAGTGGAAAGTGGAGCAAATAACGTCGTCTTCATCAGGACACTTGGAATAGGTGTGATGAATACTTGTCAAGATTATTGATTTCATAACATTTGGGTATCTTCCTGTCTCAGAGAATGAATACTGCTTACAAAATGGCTTCTTGGGCATGGCTCAGTTAATCATTTGATGGCAGCCTCCATACGTAGTATTAACAATAGGCCTGTGGAGAGGTAGAATGGGGTGGTGGACATAGCATTGGCTTAGGAGTGGAAACCTGGCTTTGCCCCTTCCTTTGTATCTAACTTAAGGTAGAACTAGAGTGCTTGTTCTGTCTAATGGGGGCAGCTTCTACTCAGCTCCAGCCAATTGTTGCTCTTGGGAATGCAGGACCAGATGTTCCAGTTTCTCAAAAGAAGTTGGAAGTCTGGAGTTTTTTGAAAAGGGTCAACTAATTTAAAAATTTTTGTAGCAGCCCCAAATAGACTTGTATGTAGGCAGGTTACAGCCTGAATACTGCCTCTTCATGATCTTGTGTCCAACATGGTTCTGGGATTTCTCCTGGGTCTGAAGTTTAGACTTCTGTGCTAACTTAGCTAATGGATTGATTACATCTTTTTAAGTGACTCACAGATTTTTTTTTTTTGTAAAAAAGTATGTACAGTACTGTTTAATGTACTCTTGATAGTTGTTACAGGAAAATAACAGCATGATATTATGGTCGGAAAAGTCAGGACATCACAAAAATGTTAACAGTGTCTACCTAAATAGTCGTTTCTAGTGAAAGCAGTAATAATGAAAACTTAAAATATTAGATACAGTATAGTACATATTAGGCCCTGAAGAAACATTAGTTGAAAAAAATGACTAGGTAGATTCATTTAAGATTCATTACGAGAATTTCTTTTTCTGTCAACTTATTGCCAATGAAAATTCATTTTAGAGTTTAGTGTTTAAGATGTCTGAGAAATCATCTTCTTGTTTGTTGTGTTAACTTTTTTCTTTTTCCTTCAGAACCTGAGAAATTGGTGCATCATATTCTCCAGGATATGTACAAAACTAAGAAGAAGAAGACTCGAGTTATTCTACGAATGTTACCCATCTCTGGCACATGCAAGGCTTTTTTAGAAGATATGAAAAAATATGCAGAAACATTTTTGGAACCCTGGTTTAAAGCTCCGAACAAAGGGACATTTCAGATTGTGTACAAATCTCGAAATAACAGTCACATGAATAGAGAAGAAGTTATCAGAGAATTGGCAGGTATGTTTCTCTTCATGATTTTCCATAGGTATTCAGTGGTAAATACTTGTTCTTGGGTTTTTTAAGAATTTTTCTTTTTGAAGATTTAAGGCTTACATTTTTGAATATAAAACAAATATATTAAAATGTTTTAAGAATAATATTGAATCAACTGATTTCAGTATGTTGGATATGAGATTTCTGGTAGTTAAAGTCTTTTTTAACTTGAAATTTTTTTGGAAAAAAAAGTATTCTTATTAAATGTCTTAGGGTTTCATTTGTATTTATTTATTGTAAGTGTTCAGAGTATTTGAAGTCCACATAGAGGAGTGGATTAGTGTATGTCTTGTTTTAAAAAGAAACAGGGACAAAAGATGTTTTTCTATCAAACTTAATGGTATCCTCCTCAGCTATGTGTTTTCCTGTTTCTACAGGAATAGTGGGCACCCTCAATTCAGAAAATAAAGTGAATCTCACCAATCCACAGTACACGGTGGTAGTAGAAATCATCAAAGCTGTCTGTTGCCTAAGTGTTGTGAAAGATTACATGTTGTTTAGAAAATACAATCTCCAGGAGGTGGTGAAGAGCCCTAAGGATCCATCACAGCTTAACTCAAAGCAGGGAAATGGGAAAGAAACTAAATTGGAATCTGCTGACAAATCAGATCAAAACAACATAGCAGAAGGAAAAAATAACCAGCAGGTGCCACAGAATACTGAGGAGCTGGGGCAGAAAAAAACAACGTCTAATCCCCAGGTGGTGAATGAGGGAAGAGGCAAACCTGAACTTGCAAGTCAAGCCACAGAAGGATCCAAGTCAAATGAAAATGACCTCTCATAGGAGGTCATTTGGTGTTGAGGTGGGTTTTCCAGCTGGGGTTCTGTGAAATGTTGCTGGGGTTTCACCTGAAATTGTGACTAAAAACAGTTTTTTATTTGTGTGCTGCATTATGCTGTTCTCACAGTAGTGAACAATGATTGCGCAGCCGTGTTAACAGTTTTGTTAGGGATCTTTCAGCTCTTCTGATTTTACGTATGGGCAGACCCATGTGCTACTATTGCAAAGAGGGGAGGATGGGAGAAGGGGGATGTTGGCCTCTCCCAGTCTCCTCTTATGCAGCTGACTTATGGGAGTGAACTGACTGAAGTAGAAAATCAGAAGGAAGTTTTCATTCTAAGGAAGGAGTTTTTACATGCTACAACTCAGCTGTCCCCCTGCCACTTTGTGGTAAACACTGCAAAAATGTGGATCATGTAGGTTAGAAGTGAATTGTTTAGTGAAGTTTTTGGACTTTGGTGATTTTCTTATTTGGTTATGTCTGTTTTTATATTTTATTAACATTGGTGTGTAACAAAGCTGACAGTCCAGTGCTGCAATTCTGGAAGGCAAGATGTGAGAAAGAAGAGAACCTTTTTAGGCATAGAGCTACAGACATTTCTGAAAAAGCTGTTGATGAATTTCAGTCTTCTGAGTATACTTCAGTATACTAGTGCAACAAAGGACACAAAGAAATTCTGTCTTTATAATGAAAGCCACTTCTCAAGGGTTTTATATGGACTCAGTCCAAGCTGTCCTGTCCCGTTGTGCATTGTCTGTGGCATACAACTTAGAAAACTAGCAGCTCTAACTATAAATCACAGCCACTTGAGAAGAAAGGATATTCATTATTTTCAAATGGCTTTTGGATTATCAAAACAGTAAGGCTTTTGTTCAGAAACCACATTTAGTCAAAAGGTTTAGGAAGCAAATTATTTAGTAGCAGAACTTATCTCAGGAAAGGAAAATATGCATATTTGGTGAGAATCTAATAATAACATTAAAATGCTGGGGCAAGATGCAGTACAAAATTGAAAAAACATTATTCTCAGTAAGTTGATTTACTGATGATATCTCATGTGATACTAAAAAGATTTTGTGTCATTAACTGAAAAGGAGGAGCTTCTCTATCCAGGATGATGAGTCAACAGGTTTCACTAATATTTGTCATACTGTGGCATTTGTAAGATTTGTAAATAACAAAATTCAAATAAAACTTCTTCTGTTGCCAGGAGCCTGCCAAAACAAAGGCCAGTGTATAATGTTGTGACATCATATCTGATAACCAGAGATCTGTTATCTGCATTCCTAGTGTCCCATCAGTGGTTGTTTCCATAAGTCATTTTGCATTATTTAAAAAAAAAATTCTGATGTTGACATTATAGCACACTGCTTTCTTCCCAGAGATGCTGATACCAAAAACTTGAAGATAGAGTGATGTTCTGAATAATGCTGCAAAACTGGTTACCTGTATCAAAGACCCATTTATGCAGAAATGTTAAAAAACACCCAAAACAAAAACCTGGACAAACAGCACATAAACTTCCTGCACCGTACAGACATCCAGTGGCTTATCAGAGGAGGAGCTCTTTACAGGATATTTGAATTGAAAGGTGAATGCCAGAGTACTTACAAGGAAACAGCTTTTGCTGAGTGCTTTGGAAATGAAAAATGACTGCAGGAAGTAGCCTATTTAGTAGACATTTTTCATCACATGAACAAATGAACAAGTCTCTGAAAGGTTCTGGGGAAAAATTCTTTCTTAAAGTGACAAGAGTCTTAGATCTAAAAGTAAACTGACTTGCCACCTTGCCAGAGGAATTCTTGAAATATTTCTGTAGTCACTTGGACTTGAAAATGAAGAGTACAACTCTCAAATCTTTCTATAACCTACCTGGAGGAACGATAAAACCCAGTTAAATAGCATTTTCTCTCCTTTTCCCAGCACTAGTATATAACTGCATATGAAGAACCTTTTCTCTAAATCTGCTCAGCTTGAAATTTTGTCTCTGATGGAAGAGAATGAACGCAGCCCTAGTCGGACAGTCCTAAGTTTCTGTGAAATAAGAGGATTCTTCAACTTAGTGCTCACACTCACATACAATGAGGGTTCCCTGCAAGGGTTTCCTGAATTTGAAAGTGTTTTCAAGGCCTATTTTTGGGTAAAGCAATTGAAAAAGGCAGACACCAACAAAGTCTGCAAAATAAACTGTGCAGATTAAGAATATTAAGGAGCTGCAAAGTTAGCTTGAGGAAATAGGCTTGTCCATAAGTTTTAAAAAGTTAGGAAGTAGTAAAAATGTTAGGCCTCCTGCAAAAGTGGCTATGTTTATTTAATGGCTAGTGAACACGGGAATATATTTTTATCCTCCTAACTAGTGGTTCTGTTTGGTAAACCAGACTAGAATGATTTGAGAGGGGCAAAGATAAGGTAGGACTTTCCTTCTATAGCTTTACATATTTAGAATGTTAATGATGTTGAAGTTACCTTGAAAGGATTGATAAGAGGATTCCTTTTTTTTTTTTTTTTTTTCAACTCCTGTTCCCCACCTTCGATTAGAGGATTCTTAATATCATTTAGGAGAGTAGGGAGGATAGGATTTTGGTGCCTTCTTCAGCAGACTTGCTCCAAGACAAAGATTCTTTTATTTTGATAGTGTAAGACAAAAGGACTTGGGGAAAAATTGGCCATATGCCTACATACAACTTTGTGGAAGCTGCTACTCTATGGAATGATTTTGATTTTATAGTTTGTTTTTAATTGCCTTTTATATTTATTTGTATTTGGTAAGGCTCAGTAGTTACACAGGCTGTTCTTTCCCAGCTACAAAATCCTGTGCTTGGTTGTAACCTGAATTCATTAAAAGATTTGTTTTCAGGTTTATCAACTGTTTATTTTCACTGAAATTTGAACATGTTATTTTATAAATGATGAGGTTCCAGGGTAGGAAGTAAGTACTTTTTATTCCCCTTTAGTTTTTCTTTTTAAAAATGACGTCGGTTAAAAACAAAAAAACTGCAGTCTGTGGTTTATAAAACTTGTTTAGCTCCATAGAGGAAAGAGTATTAAACTTTGTATTTTGAAATATGTTTATCTAAGGTTAAACATGGTTTTCCAGTGTTATTTTTTACTTGTATTTTGCTTTTGGTACAGCCAAATGTCGAGCTTGTTTTTCATAGTTCCTGATATTTTCAGAAAAATGAAAATAAATTTGTTCCCTACAAATTGGTGTTCTGTAATTTTTCTTCCTTTCTGCCTCTTAGTAAATCTCTTTATAGTGTATATATATGTATATCATAAAAGATGTTTATATGTCAAATTATAAAAAGTCATGGACATGATCCTAAAAAGAAAGATATAAAAAATATATTAACTACCCTCAAATAATGAATACTCCTAAATCCAAGTTTCAGATATTTTACAGTTAATTTGCTTCAAAATGAGGTACAGTAATACAGTATGTAATTTCATTAAATTCACTTACTGAGTTTTAAATTATTTGTACTCATTTTAACAGTATTTTAATGTCTTGAAGTTTGATCTCATAAAGATGTTAAGCAGAAGAAATTGTCTTGAACATTTATCTTAGGATGTATATCTTGAATTAATCAGGCACAAGATAAATAAAAAGATTCACTGTGTACATTCTTTTTCTGAGTAATCATTTGATTCCTGTTATTTTAAACACTATATCATATTAATTTAAACACATTATCAATACCTTTGTCAGTTTGGTTCTTAAAACAACTTTCGTCCATATATTTTTAGACTTTTATTTACTTGAAATTTTTTAACTAAGTAGAAAACAAAACTTAAAGCAAAACAAAATGTCAACAAAAATTTCAACCAGGAAGGATTTTAAACATTTTAAGAGTAGTCACTGAATTATCAGGAACAAATAATGAGATAAAGCAATCATGTTACTACTTAACCCTCTAGTTTTCTTATCAAGCTATGTTTGTTCCCATTCTTGGTCTCTTAAAACGTTGTGTTTGATTTTCCCAGTGATTGTCTTTGGGAGTTCTTCAACAAATTCCACCTAACTGATAGAAAAACGTTGAGACGCTTGCTTCCATCCTTCCAGTTGTCAGTGCAATAGGAGACAGCTTGCATGAAATGCTGAGACTGAATTTTAGAGTTGAGATTATCTTAGCCTAAGCTCATTGTATCTCATGGACACCAGAAACTGGTCTGTTTATATAGGAAAGACGACAGTGTAGCTCCATCTTACAGGTTTTTAGTGCCAATTCACTTAAATGCTTGGCGACAAGAAAGTAATAATCCCTTTACCCTATTGCTTTCCCGTAGTTCACACTAGTCCTAGGTCTCTACTGTTCCTGGTAGATGGACACTACACCTAAATGCAAAAAGAACACTTCCTGTCTTCAGAGCTGGATCCTGGAGGTTTTGAGGAAGAGTTTTTAGGTATAATTCGGAAGATACACAGTTTTCTTGTCTGCCCTGAGTTGACCATAAAAATCCTCTTTCTGTTCTGTGAAAATAAGACTACTACTGTATTTTAAAATGCACTCAAACAGCCTTTCTGAAAGTGAAGGTCACTGATTTAGTGAATTTAATGGAGAAAATGTGAGTAGTTCTTAGGTTGATATCAACTACCTTTTGACTGAAATGATGCTAGCTGAAATAGAAATCTCATGCAGAGGATTAGTCTGTATAAACCAATTCCACAGAAGGAAACTACAAGGCCATCTTCATGTCTTTATATAGATTTGTTCTTAAATCCCTCTTTGAAGAAAGTTTCAGGAAAGATTCCATGGTTTCTTTGGATATTATCTTCTTTCTGAACATTAAACCCCTTTGAATTTATAGGGGTATTAGGGCCAAGAGTCCTGGGATAGATGAGTCAAGTGCTGTCCCTAAGCACAGGGCACTTGGCAATTCTTGGCTACTGTGCTTTTCTCATACAGAATGGGACAAATTAGTTCTAGAAAGATTCTTAGTAGTGATTCAGTATTGCAGAGTTGATTAAAAGCTCTAGTTTATCATGTATTTGTACTGTTCTAACAAAACATTTTAGAGTTCTTAGGGCTAAACAAAAAAAAGGTATCTTCTACCTGTATAATGAGCTAATATAAAGTCAAAATCCAGTAAAATCTACATTCTAGCTTAGACCCTAGTTTGGTAACATCTGAACTTTACTTTTGGGCAAAATACTTACCTTTCTTGTATATTTGTAAGGTGCAATTGTTTTTTCACATGATCCTGAAACTCAAGAGTTAATTTCTCTGGGTTGTAGGACTTAAAGGGTAGAGCTAAGACAACAGAAGCTTTCACTACCTGCAACAGAAAAGTTAATTTATCTTGCTCTATTTGTTTTTCAGACACATCAAGAATCTGCAACCAGTGCTGAACACAGGTACTTACTATTTGTTAATAGCAGTTTGAATGATGACTGCAAATGCCAGAGATTGCCTCTGAAACAAAGCTTGGATACAATTACAAAGTGAGAGGCCGGGCGCGGTGGCTCAAGCCTGTAATCCCAGCACTTTGGGAGGCCGAGGCGGGTGGATCACGAGGTCAAGAGATCGAGACCATCCTGGTCAACACGGTGAAACCCCG
>NW_016107400.1:3733982-3745603 GCF_001604975.1 Cebus imitator | reverse complement strand
AAAAAAAAAAAAAAAAAAAAAAAAAAAAAAAAAAAAAAAAAAAAAAAAAAAAACAATTACAAAGTGAGGTTTTGAGAATAATTCCAGGTAAATGGTTTGTGAGTGTGAGGAGTGCAGCAGTTCAAGAAAGCTTAAGTTTTATTTACAGGTCACACATGTATTTAGCATTTCAGACTGATCCCATTTATAATTCAGGCAGTCCTTGGTTTACAGACGACCACTTACTTACTCCATTGAACCTATACCATTAGAATCATGGAGCAGGCAGACAAATGGAGCTCCCAGAGAATATGTGGTTTCAAGGGAGTTCGAAGAATGTCAGTGGAGGAAGAACTGTGTATCCTGAGAGATCAGATCTCAGGAAGGGGCCGAGCGTGGTGCCTTACACCTATAATTCCAAAACATTGGGACTCCAAGGTAGAAGGATAGCTTGAGCCCCGGAGTTTGAAACAAGCCTGGTCAACATAGTGAGACCCATCTCTACAAAGACTAAAAAGAAATATTGGGCCAGGGTGCAGTGGTGCACACCTGTTGTCCTAGCGACTCAGGAGGCTGAGGTGGGAGGATTGCTTGAATCCAGCAGTTTGAGGTAGTAGTGAGCTATAACTGCACCACTGGAATTCTGCCTTTGCCTGAGTGATGGAGCAAGTCTCCATCTCAAAAAAAAAACAAAAAACACAAAGCCTCCCAGGAAGAGTTGATCTATCTCTACAAGGTCATTTTTGCCTCATATTGTTTGCTTCTTTTTGTAATACTGTTTAAAACCACCAATTAGATAATTACTGAGGTTAGCAAGTATAATTTATATTATTCATTGTTAATACATCGATTCTAATTGGTGGTTACTTCTGCTGCTGACCTGAAATCATTTATATTGAGAGAATGAGGGCATGGCGGCAGGAGGAAACTATTTCTGAGAATGGAATAAATGGGGAGTGGAGGGAGTACAGGAGATAAGAGTAGGGGACCCATAGTGTCACTGCAGAGGCTCACTGATGTGTGAGAGGGAGGTACAGATGTGGGAGGATGCCGACAGACAAACTGTTTTGAAATTTTGTCACTTGCTGTATCTGTTGGAAACTTCCATGAGGAAAGGAAATCAGGAAAATAGAGCTTCTTCCTAGAATTAAGACTATTATTGTCATTGCCAGCGTTTCCTTTCCATTGGTCTGAAACATACTCATGAGACTTGTTTGGGAAACTAGCCACAATTTTCTGTTTGCCTTGTTTATGTGAGAAATGTATTCTGAGTTCCATGACAGTTGTCCATTCAGTGAAATCTGCTGCTATTCTGTGAAATCTGCATATGCTTATACAGTATCTGTTCCCTCTTTTTAGTAACTAGTATAGTTTTCCTTTGAAATATTACCCTAACTTTTCTTTGGTGGGATTGATACCAGCCCTTACCTTCAATGATAGACATATGATTCAAGTCTGACTGATCAACATATACCCTTCCGTGAACCACATTGGTGAGAGATGTGATCTAAGGTAGGCAAATGCAATCCTGAGAGTTACTTGAAATGATTGAAAACATGAAAACAGAGCTCTATCCTTTTTGGAGGAGTGGAGGGTTGCTAACCTGTATAAGTCTGGAGATGCTTGCTATCAAGTGGGAAGAACCCGCTCAAATGGAGCCAGTGTAAAGAACAGCAGAACTAAAAATGGAGAGACTAAACCTTGCCAACCTCACATGAACACTTGAATACTTGTCACTTATATGAGCCAAATGTCTTTTTTTAAAAAAAACTTAAGGCAGTTTGAGTTGAGTTTCTGTCACTTGCCTTCAAAAGAATCCCAATTGCCCTTTGGGACACAATTTATTATAAAGCTGGTTGCCTGGTTTACATTTTGGCCAAGTGAAAATTAAATGACCACTTTTGCTTCAGGCTTTACCACGATCAAATGGACAGAACTTGAAAATATAAAGTTGCTGCTTTAATTCATGACAATCACTTACCTCTCTGTGGATTGGATCTGGACTACTGGCAACAGCCTATTCAATAACTGCAGGGTGCTCAGCGAGTGCACTTTCCACTTCAATCGGCCTAATACGGTACCTGAAAAGGAAAAGAAGCCTTTGACCACTACATCCTCCAAGTAGGAGATCCTTGCCTCTTAAGAGTGGCAAATGTACAAACCTATCATCAGCTCTGCTGACAAGCCAGAAATACCCATCGTTGTCCATCATCCCTCTGTCTCCAGTGACATAAAAATCTCCTCTTACTGTGGCAGCAGTTTTCTCTGGATTGTTCTAGGAATCAAAGATGACATTTGGGGATTAGTTTGGTCAGAACAGAGGTGGGTGTGGCACTCATTGACAAGTACATTACACATTGTACTTCCAAAGGAAATTATTTATTTTATGTTTTGAGACAGAGTCTCTTTCTGTTGCCCATGCTGAAGTGCTTGATCATAGCTCACTACAGCTTCAACCTTCCAAGCTGTAGCATTCCTGTCACCTTAGCTTCCTGAGTAGCTGGGACCACAGGCATGTGCCATCACACCTGGCTCATTTGTTTTATGTTTTTGTAGAGATGGAATCCTGCTATATTTCCCAGCTGGTCTCAAACTCTTGGGCTCAAGCCACCTTCCCACCTCAGCCTCCTGAAATGTGATTATAGGTGTGAGCCACTGTCTCTGGCTGGAAATTAATTTTTTAAAAAAGGTAGTTCCTAGTATAAAATACAAAAGGTCCCAAAAAGTGTAATAAAAAGCCCCTCTTCTACCTCTAGCACCCCCATCCCACCCTGTTCAGTTTTCCTTTCTGAGGATAACCACTCAACCAGTTTGTTACATTTGGAATTTCATCTTTACAGTACTTGGGTGAGAGGTGATAGTCTCCCCATTTTATAGCTGACGAAATAGATTTTGTTGCTTGCTCAAGGTTACATAGCAAGACATGGTGGAAATGAAATTTGGACCCAGGGCATGACTAGCACTTTCTATCCTTATACCACATATTCAGAGAAGAAGGAGAAGGGCCATTATACTTTAGCCTGAGGGCAGTTTCCCCTTCTTTTCCAGGTGGTAGAACACTGCCATTTTCATCTATAATCTAGAATGAAAGAAACAATTGATGTTCTTAAAATATTCTTTTCACAAAATGAAAGCAGGTTGTGAATAGTTGTACAGTGAACATCAGAAAACTGTAAAATGTTCTCTCTGCTTTATTGAACCTGTCAGATATTTTCTCAACCTACCTGGACATCATAATTCAGCATTCTTTTCCCTGTTGAGCCTGGTTTAATTTTTTGTCCTTTCTGATTGGCACAAATTAATCCCTATTGAGAGAATAAACTCTATAAGTATACAAAAAATTATTTTCTGAAACTGTATCATGACAATGAAACTTGATTCAATTTTGACTGATTTTCCCAATGTGTAAACATACCTTCTGAAATACACTATTTGAGACCAGTAGTTCTCAAACTTGAGTGTGCATTAGAACCAAATTGGAGATTCTGAAGCATGACGCGTATAAACATAGAAATAATAGACATACAGACAAAGGCAGATCCAAAATACTTTTCATTTGCCTGTTTTCAAAAATTCTTAATTTTGACTGTTAATAAAAAACATTACAGGAGGCAACAAACATTGAAAGATAAAGTTACCATCCCAGGCCTTCTCAAAAGGGAGAAGGAGCTGAATCAGCAGGGTATATCAGAAGTTGAACTTCTGACATATCAATCTGAAGAATTTCGAAAAGTAAAACTATATAATTTAAAAACAAAAAATTTCTTGCATTAAGAGTAAGTCAATTTTAATAATCTAACAAGTTCTTTAGTTTTGTGTTACTGTATCTTTAATATCAAAGGCCAATTTCTAAAAAGTCTATTATAATTTCCTTTTAAGTATAGCCAACTTGATCATATAACTTTTAAAATAAATTATTCTTTTGCTAATCTTTTACAACTTACACAGACCATTCATGACATGCTTCGACTTTCTCTTTTGTCCTGAATATCCCTATTTCTTAACCAGTTATTTTATTTTAGGACAGAAATTTACCACAGAATATTCTCTCTCTCATATAAAGTCATTTTTTAACCTTTTTAATCAAAAAGTACCTCTTAATATGTATAACTTTATGTCTCTTATTTCCTGGTTTATTTACTTTGTTTTATATATAACCTTTAAATAAGCTTTGAATTACACAAAAAATTTTTTACCTTTTAATAAGAACACCCTCTTTAGAAAAATGTTTTTCAGTAGTATAATTTGAAAATTACTTTGACATTTAATGAATATATATTATTTAATTTGATATAACTATAGATCCTAAATTATATGACAAGTTTCTTTACAAAGATTTATTACATTTACCTGATTAATTTATTTTTAAGAATTTACATAGATTATTCATGAAAACTGTGATAGCCATCATCAAGTTATTTCCCTGTTAATTATTTTATAGTGTATGAATTTTAGGTGTTTAAGAAAAAAGGTTAAATATATGAATATTAACAATAACTCAGGATTTAGCTATTTTCATTAAACTAACAACATTAAATGTCTTATTTATCAAAAATAGACAAGCAAAGATCCTTCTGTTTGGGGCTGAGTTTATAGTTTGGTAAGCTTTATGCCAAATTTTGATACCTTATGCTATTTGGCAGGATAAGTATGAAACTGCTTGATCAATAAATGGAAACAAAATGATGACAGCTCTTAAGACATCTCTAATATTACTTTACCAATAATTTTAAGGCCAGCTTACTTATCAAAGGTTTTACTTAAGCGAACTTGAAAAGTATTTGGGCTTATTATTAACTTAATTTATGAATACTTCTTAACTTTATGCTAATTTGGTACCTGTGACCAAAACACAAAATAAAATATGTATATGTATGCATAAACCTACATGCATGCTCATACAAACATTCTGTAGCTTTTACTTCAGAAATCTATCCATGAGATATTAAATCAAACTCATTGGTTTACAAAAATAAACAACACACAAAAAACATGGATCCAAACAGTGGTATTTATCTTAGTAGAAAAGTAACAGCAGATTTAAAACAGGCAGAAAAGAAAATAGACAAATAGAGAACTTAGGAGCTCTATACTTGCAGGTTGATCTTTGGGCTCTGAATTTTTTCTTGATGTAATTTACCCATCAGTTTACAGTGTGCACAACAGACCAATATGTAACCAGCTGGATGACCAGAAAACTTGACATGCCCTTGAAAAATAGAGGTGTCATGAAACCAACAGGTGCCTGAAAGGGGGTTGTTTTCGTTATCTTTTCTCATTCTTAGATGATTTGTTTCCCACCTCCTTTTTTTAAAAAAAAGGAGGAAACTAAGTTCTAGCCTAGGATTTAGTGTGGTGCACTTATGTGTGCTGATTGTATGCAGGGCTCCACAGTGTTTTGCCACTGAATCATTTCCATCTCTTATGTGTCTATATGTCTCAGTTTCTTTCTCTGTAGTCTGTCACCTCTCCAAGGCTCAAAATGTGGAGTGACTGGCTCTTACATGTTTCCTGGATGAGCCCTTTAAAACTAGTTTTGTTGGAGATTCTCTGTAGGGCCACTGCATATCACAGGGGGTCAATGCCCCAGTCACTCTTACTTGGCCCCCATTCACCCAGGAGCACATTGCAACTGGGAGGAGCAAAATGCCTTTTCTCTTTGGAGCTAAGGAGCTCAGTTTCTCATTTATTTATGAAAAGGACAATTCAGTTCTTCATTCAACTGTGCAGACAAACCAGTTGAGCTTTATTTTGGTGGGGGGAAACAATGGACAAGATGCTTTAGAATGCACATCCAAACTAGAAACCAAATGAGGTGCTTGAAAGGGGGTTGTTTTCCTTATATTTAGAAAAAGACAATGGAGAGGACCCTTTAGAATGCACCTCTGAACTATAAGAATTTGGATCCTAAACAACGTCCTACAAGAAAAAAATCCAGCTCAGAATAAATCAGGGACCATCAATAAAGTGCATATCTGGGGCTCAGGAGGACCTACAAGTTCCACTGGAGAAAAAGCTCAAAGTCATGGAAGCTTTCAACGGGACTCTGCTGGTACCTTAGCTCCAAGTTCAAGTAACTCTTTTAGCATTCTGAGACTTTTCTGAGGCCCCACATGTTTGGATGCCAAGTTATTGTTGACAAAAAGAATCAAACTCTGTAAAATATATGAAGAGATTTGTTCTGAGCCAAATATAAGTAACCAATTAACTATGATACAGCCCTCAGGAGATCCTGAGAATATGTACCAAAGGTGGTCAGCCCACAACATGGTTTTATACACTTAGGAAAGGTATAGGACATCAATACATGTAAGATGTACATTGGTTTGGTCTAGAAAGGTGGGACAACTGCAAGCAGGAGTTTCCAGTTCATAGGTAGATCCAAAGATTTTCTGATTGGTAATTTGTTGAATGATTTGTTATTGTCTAAAGATTTAGAATTAAAAGAAAGGAATGTCTGACTAAGTTAAGGGGTTGTTAGGCCAGGTGCCATGGCACATGCCTGTAATTCCAGCACATTGGGAGGGCGAGGCAGGTGGATCACTTGAGGCTAGGAGTTTGACACCATCCTAGCCAACGTGGCAAAACTTCATCTCTACTAAAAATACAAAAATTAGCCAGATGTGGTGGCACATGCCTGTAAGCCCAGCTCCTTGGGAGGCTGAGGCATGAGAATCAGTTGAACCTGGAAGGTAGAGATTGCAGTGAGCCAAAATTGTGTCACTGCACTCCAGACTGGGCAACAGAGCAAGACTCTGTCTCAAAAAAAAAAAAAAAAAAAGTGTTGTGGAAACCAATGTTTTATCATGCAGATGAAGCTTTCAGGTAGCAAGCTTCACAAATAATAGATTATAAATGTTTCTTATCAGACTTAAGGTCTGTGTTGATGTTAATGCTGGAGGGTATAGTGAGGCATGTCTGACCCCCACGTCCCTTCATGGCCTGAACCTATCTTTCAGGTTAAACTCCAGAGTGTCCTGGTCTAAAAGGAAGTCCATTCTGATGATTGGGGAGGGCTTTAGAATTTTTTTTGGCTTACACCTGCTATCTGTCATGTGATGCTCTACTAGAGTCATGCTGAAATTTGGTCCTACTCCTCCATAAAGTCTCTTTTGTCAGTCTTAAGATCTCTGTTTTAATGTTAATGCTGATCAGTTATGCCTGAATTCCACAGAGGGGAGAGTATAGTGAGGAATGTCCAACCTCCACTTCCCATCATGGCCAAAACTAGTTCTTTGGGTTAACTTTGGAATGCCTTTGGCTGAGAGAAGGGATCCTTTCAGATGTTTCAGAGGTTTGAATTTTACTTTTGGGTTACATTCTCCCTCTCCTGGTCCAGATTTGCCAGAGGCAACATCAGTGACCACCAAAATGTTATTTTATCCCATAGCATTGTTGGGATGGCATTACTGCCTACCCTGCATCAATTCTGCTCCCCAATGAGATCACCAATGACCAATAATGGACTTAGAGCCAAAAGACTTATGGCCAATTTAAATGTTTTGAGACATATGGGAATGGAGGTGGGCAGGCATTTATCAAAACTTAAAAATTTTTAAGCAATGTAAAAGTTAAGAAACAAAAAGCTAGAGACGAGGTTATAAAACGGACTAATTTCTATGTGTTGAGCTTCTGCAATCTTGATTTTAATTACAGACTTGCAGCAATTAACTATACAAAACATAAGCATGGTTAAACCTTTTTAGGCTAAGGAATTTAGAGACTTTTGCTGTGCCCCAATACTTCTTGCAGACTTTTAAACACTTTGTTCTAAATGGCTAATAAAAATTTTTGTATGTCTATCTGCATAAGTCTCATAACTAGGAGCACTATACCCAGGAGCCTTCATCACTAGGTATCTGGATATCCTCTCAGTAATTTTCTTTTAATTCTATGGGAATCAGGAAATTCTTTATGGTCTGAATGGATGGAAAGGTGTTACATAATAATCTAGAAGTGTATTTTACCAGCTGTTTAGGCATCTGTGTGCCAATCTTACTTGAAGCATCTGAACTAATTCTGTCCCTCAAAATTGGCTCTTGTAATGTCACATGCCCACCTCTTCTGTCACAGTCCCTTGGCCTAGAGGCAGGTTGCTTGTATAGTTTTAGCAACAGGGAATTGGCAGTGAAAAACAGATGAGACCCAGTGGGATTCCAAATGAGGGAGATTTTCAGGCTTTGGCAAATCATCTCTAGTCTTCAGAATATCATGATTCTGGTTTTCTCAGAAGAAGTAAAACAATAAGCAATAAATAATATTAATAATTTGACAATCAAAAGAGAACATGTGCATCAGAACAGAAAAATTACCCTATTAGGATGCCAACCAAAAACATCATGTAGAAAATTATAACCTGGTTGATCTTTAGAGATGATGTGGTTTGGCTGTGTCCCCACCAGAATCTCGAATTGTAGTTCCCATAGTTCACATGTGTCATCGGAGGAACACAGTGGGAGATAATTGAATCATGGGGGTAGTTTTCCCCTTGCTATTCTCATGATAGCGAGTTACCATGATACCTGTTTATTGTTATTATTATTATTATTAGGGATATTTCCCCCTTTTGCTCGGCACTTCTCCTTCCTACCGCCATGTGAAGTAGTTTGTGTTTGCTTCTCCTTCCACCATGGTCATAATGTTACTGAGGTTTCTCCTTCTCCCTCCTCGCCCCCCCACAATTTAATTGTGAGTTGATTAAATTTCTTTTCTTTATAAATTACCGAGTCTCATGCAGTTCTTTATAGCTGTGAGAACAGAATAATACAAGATAATTATTGTAATTAAGAAATAATTTATGATTCAATATGTACTCAAAACCAATGGAATTAAATGAAGAAAAAGAAAAGTGAAAAAAAAAAAAAAAAAAAAGGAAAAAAAAAAAAAAAAAAAAAAAAAAAAAAAAAAAAAAAAAAAAAAAAAAAAAAAAAAAAAAAAAAAAAAAAAGCTAAGTCAAGACTGGAATCTAGTAACAAGTTGTTACGGTTTTTCTTTGAAATATGTTTTTTCTCTAGCCCTCCTTTTCTACTAAAGAGAAATTGTAGCAAGACCAGTTTGTGTGCAAAATAAGTTTTAGGCTTATTATAACCTGGCCTGATTATTTGTAAAAGTGCAGCAACAATAACAGATTGGCCATATAGGCTCTTTTCAAGTTGGCTTTGCTGGAACTTTACCTAAAATATGTTATTCTAGTCAAAGCCTTAGTAATATAACCAGTGTCTCGAAGTGTGTTCCATTTCAAAAGAAAGGGTTTTATTAAACTGTTGCAAATAACTATATTGCCATAAAATCAGAATACTCAGGAATAGTCTCTAAATTTTGGACAACTTAGAATCATAATTTTTTCTCACAAAAAATACTTCACCTAGTTGCTCTAGGCTATAAGTAACTCGAAAAAGATTTACTTGATTCTTTTTAACCAAAGCAGCATCTTCCAAACAGGATGTCCCCTTTTCACCTTAGAACTGTCATCCATAAGCCAAGCAGCTCTTGTCAGATGACAGCTGTTTACTAGACACTGTAAAATCTAGCAGCTCCTTACATAGTTAGAATCAGTCCTAGGGGAAAAAAAAGCTCCCTACTCATATCTTCTCCTGGCATTCCTCAGGTAGCAAGATCCTATATGAACTGTTAGTTTTATCATGGAGCTCTTTTGACCACCACCATTTTTGTGAGTATAGGGGTAGCTTAAGTTAACATTTCATAGCAAGGCAGTAAATACCCATCAAGCAGAAATTCTATGGTCCAAAAATCTTCGTAATTGTCCTTGGAAAGTGTTTACAGGCTTTTGCCATAAGCCCCAATAAATGCTTCACAAAGGATTACCAACTAAAGTATTTCTCCCAATCAGTACTCCAGTTTCTATCCTATATTCTGTGGCCTCAGGCAATCTTCCTAGTTCTTATTAGTGTGTCCAATAAACATTTCTTAAAGGGCAGATTTACATGCCTTCAGTTTTATAGTACTAGGTAGGGAAAACATCCCCTAGTCAGATACAATATCCGTTTTCATAAGATATCTAAGTAAGAAAGTCACATATAATGTTACATAAAGCCTATTCAAATATCTCAAATTTCATAATCCTTTCAACCCTTAACATTTGTATGTACTGGTTCCAGGGACCTTTTTCCTCTTACCCCTAGACCCTTTTACCTTCTTTGGTGAAAAAATATTTTGAGTTCCGAGCAAGGAGTGGAATGAAGGTACTCAGGCCCTTTTGTAAATCTTTATGTTAACTTGCCTCAACATTGCCTCAAACGATGTCAACTTTCGCATTATAATCTTTGCCTTTTAAATTTTCTTATTTTTCTTACATTTCTGCAATTTAGGACAACTGCAGAAAACTGATGTGGGTCCCTTTAATGTTGGGGGACTGGCAGAGTCTCCCTTTGTTTCACTTCACCTTTGACACTGTTGTAAAGACCTTTCTTTTAACCCCATCCATTTTCATATTATCTCATCTTTGAATAACTATCTAAAGATTTCCATGCTTCTGGGATGAGTCTTTTGACTCTGTTTCGCTGCAATACCTAAGAGGGACAGCAAATTTGATAAGGATTCTCAAATCATTGTTTGCTGTTACACTGTACCTGCTAGTTTTATTTATTTATATATTTTTAAAATTTATTTTATTTTATTTAATTTCTTCAAACATTCTCCTGTCTAAACCCACTGGTTTTAATAGTTACTTGGTTTTGCCCTTCCTCCACATTGAGTATCTTTTCGGTAACTACAGGTCTCAGAGGTACTTTCTGTTGCCCTGGTTTAATTTTTTTTGGAGAGGAGTAGCTTTGAAGCTACTGGCCCAGCTGAGACAGACCCATATCTGAGCTTGGTTAAGCTTTAAGGCCAAACAGAGCACTCTATTTTACTTTCATATTAGCTATTACAGATAACAATAACCAAGAGATGGGATATTTTGCTTCTTTAAAAATTAATTTGCTTTTCCTTATTAGTTTGCATTTCCTTGTGTATCCAGTAAACCAACTCACTGGGAGTATGGTCTGTCTCTAAATTCTACTGGTAACTTCTACCTTTAGTAAGTAAATGCAGTCCAGCTGAAGCTTTATATTGTAGGTGACCATATGATCACCCAGGAGTCAAAGGTTTTTCATTTCTTATCCTTTCATTTTTCTCTTTATCCATTTAGTTTTAGTTATATAATTTTTTCTTTTATTTTAAAGTGACCCTCAAATAGTCTCTAAAGTAGAAAAAATTACATTTTCTTTAGCAAATACCAGATTATCATGTTTTCATAACCTTACTAAAAACACATCTTACTTTCCTACTATGGTAGGAGGCAGGATTTGACTTCAGAGATGGGGATCAGACACTAGATCAACTTGAGGACTAGCTAAAATGGGGACAGGATAGAAGGAGCTTTCCATAATACATGCCCACCAATATGCCATGTCAGTTTACCATATTCATGGCAATACCCAGAGTTACTGCCCCTTTCCATGGCAATGATTTGATGATCCAAAAGTTCTCACTCATCCTAGAAATTTCTGCATAAACCACTCCTTAATTTACATGTAATTAAAAGTAGGTATAAGGCCGGGCGCGGTGGCTCAAGCCTGTAATCCCAGCACTTTGGGAGGCAAAGGCGGGTGGATCATGAGGTCAAGAGATCGAGACCATCC
>NW_016107400.1:3716158-3733927 GCF_001604975.1 Cebus imitator | reverse complement strand
ATTAGCTGGGCATGGTGGTGCGTGCCTGTAATCCCAGCTACTGAGGAGGTTGAGGCAGGAGAATTGCCTGAACCCAGGAGGCGGAGGTTGCGGTGAGCCGAGATCGCGCCATTGCACACCAGCCTGGGTAACAACAGCGAAACTCCGTCTCAAAAAAAAAAAAAAAAAAAAGTAGGTATAAATATTCCTGCAAAACTCCCCTGTGCTGCTACTCAGCCTACATCCTATGGGGTAGCCCTGCTCTGCAGGTGCAGTCACAGAGCTGTAACATTGCTAGAGTTGTCCAACTGCTGCTTCAATAAAGCTGTTTTCTTTAATCTTCCCCGACCGTCCCTTGAATTCTTTCCTGGGTGAAGTCAAGAACCCTTGTGGGCTCAGCCCCAATTTAGCATTCACCTGCCCTGCAGCACTATTGTTCTGACTCTTAGTAATCAAAATTTTTACTGGAAAACCTAGAAACATTTAATTTAATATGACATGACTTTAATATTTTAAACTACTGGATAGAATTTTGAGATTAAATTTACCAAATTAATCTTACTAAAGATTTAAATCTGACAAGTACTTACTATTCTTTAGGCCAATTGATTAGAGCTCTTTCTTATAATTGGTAGTAGCATATCATTTCTACATGATGCATATATACACATAGACATAACAAACACAGACAGAGGTAGGTCCTATAAGATTTTCCATTTGCCTGTTTTAAAACATTCTTTTCCTTATTTTAGACTATTTGTTTTTTTTAAAAAAAAAAAAGTTACAGGAGTTAACAAAAGCTGAAGGAAACAGTTACCATCCCAAGCCCTCTGTAAAAAAAAGGGAGAAAGAGCTCAAGCATTTGGGTACATCAGAAGAACTTCTGAGATATCAGTCTGAAAAATTTCAAAAAGGAAGAGATTATTGAATTTAAAAATGAGAAAGTTCTTGCAAGTTCATTAAGAGTAAATTAATATTATAAGAAAGTGCTGTTCTAACCAAATTTTTAGTTTCCTATTAGTGCACTTTTCATTTCAAAGTCCAATTTCTAGAAGGATTGTTATGATTTTTTTTTAATTCTTTTTATTGCATTTTAGGTTTTGGAGTACGTGTGAAGAATGTGCAAGATTGTTGCATAGGTACACACATGGCAGTGTGATTTGCTTCTTTCCTCCCCATCACCTATATCTGGCATTTCTCTCCATGTTATCTCTCCCCAATTGCCCACCCCCCACTGTCCCTCCCCTATTTCCCCCTGACAGACCCAGTGTGTGACGCTCCCCTCTCTGCATCCATGTGTTCTCATTGTTCAACACCCGCCTATGAGTGAGAACATGCAGTGTTTGATTTTCTGTTCTTGTGTCAGTTTGCTGAGAATGATGGTTTCCAGGTTCATCCTTGTCCTTACAAAGGACATGAACTCATTGTTTTTGATGGCTGCATAATATTCCATGGTGTATATGTGCCACATTTTCCCTGTCCAGTCTATCATCGATGGGCATTTGGGTTGGTTCCAGGTCTTTGCTATTGTAAACAGTGCTGCAAAGAACATTCGTGTGCATGTGTCCTTATAGTAGAATGATTTATAATCCTTTGGCTATATACCCAGTAATGGGATTGCTGGGTCAAATGGAATTTCTATTTCTAGGTCCTTGAGGAATCACCACGCTATCTTCCACAATGATTGAACTAATTTACACTCCCACCAACAGTGTAAAAGTGTTCCTATTTCTCCACACCCTCTCCAGCATGTGTTGTCTCCAGATTTTTTAATGATCACCACTCTAACTGGCATGAGATGGTATCTCAATTTAGTTTTGATTTGCATTTCTCTAATGATCAGTGATGATGAGTATTTTTTCATTGTGTTTGTTGGCCTCATGTATGTCTTCTTTTGTAAAGTTTCTATTCATATCCTTCGTCCACTTTTGAATGGGCTTGTTTGTTTTTTCCTATAAATCTGTTTTAGTTCTTTGTAGATTCTGGATATCAGCCCTTTGTCAGATGGGTAGATTGCAAAAATTTTTTCCCATTCTGTTGGTTGCTGATTTACTCTAATGACTCTTTTGCTGTGCAGTAGGTGTGGAGTTTGATTAGGTTCCATTTGTCTATTTTGGCTTTTGTTGCCAATGCTTTTGGTGTTTTGGTCATGAAGTCCTTGCCTACGCCTATGTCCTGAATGGTTTTGCCTAGATTTTCTTCCAGGGTTTTTATGTGTTAGGTCTTATGTTTAAGTCTTTAATCCATCTGGAGTTAATTTTAGTGTAAGGTGTCAGGAAGGGGTCCAGTTTCTGCTTTCTGCACATGGCTAGCCAGTTTTCCCAACACCATTTATTAAACAGGGAATCCTTTCCCCATTGCTTGTTTTTGTCAGGTTTGTCAAAGATTGGATGGTTGTAGATGTGTTGTGTTGCCTCCGAGACCTCTGTTCTGTTCCATTGGTCTATATCTCTGTTTTGGTACCAGTACCATGCTGTTTTGATTACTGTAGGCTTGTAGTATAGTTTGAAGTCCGGTAGTGTGATGCCTCCCACTTTATTCTTTTTGCTTAGAATTGACGTGGCTATGTGGGCTCTCTTTTGGTTCCATATGAAGTTTAAGGTGGTTTTTTTCCAGTTCTGTGAAGAAGGTCATTGGTAGCTTGATGGGGATAGCGTTGAATCTGTAAATTACTTTGAGCAGTATGGCCATTTTCATGATATTAATTCTTCCTAACCATGAGCATGGAATGTTTCTCCATCTGTTTGTGTCCTCTCTTATTTCACTGAGCAGTGGTTTGTAGTTCTCCTTGAAGAGGTCCTTTATGTTCCTTGTTAGTTGTATTTCTAGGTATTTTATTCTCTTGGTAGCAATTGTGAATGGAAGTTCGTTCTTGATTTGGCTCTCTTTAAGTCTGTTGTTGGTTTATAGGAATGCTTGTGATTTCTGCACATTGATTTTGTATCCTGAGACTTTGCTGAACTTGCTTATCAGCTTCAGGAGATTTTGGGCTGAGACGATGGGGTCTTCTAGATATACAATCACATCATCTGCAAATAGAGACAATTTGACTTCCTCCTTTCCTATTTGAATACCCTTTATTTCTTTTTCTTGCCTGATTGCTCTGGCTAGAACTTCCAATACTATATTGAATAGGAGTGGTGAGAGAGGGCATCCTTGTCTAGTGACAAATTTCAAAGGGAATGCTTCCAGTTTTTGCCCATTTCAGTATGATATTGGCTGTTGGTTTGTCACAAATAGCTTTTGTTATTTAGAGATATATTCCATCAATAACTAGTTTATTGAGGGTTTTCAGCATAAAGAGCTGTTAAATTTTGTCAAAGGCCTTCTCTGCATCAATTGAGATAATCATGTGGCTTTTGTCTTTGGTTTTGTTTATGTGATGAATTACATTTATAGACTTGTGTATGTTGAACCAGCCTTGCATCCCAGGGATGAAGCCTACTTGATCATGGTGGATAAGCTTTTTGATGTGCTGTTGCAATCGGTTTGCCAGTATTTTATTGAAGATTTTTGCATCTGTGTTCATCATGGATATTGGCCTGAAGTTTTCTTTTCTTGCTGAGTCTCTGCTGAGTTTTGATATCAGGATTATGTTGGTCTTATGAAATGATTTGGGAGGCATTCCCTCTTTTTGAATTCTTTGGAATAGTTTCAGAAGGAATGGTACCAGCTCCTTTTTGTATGTCTGGTAGAATTTGGCTGTGAACCCATCTGGACCTGGGCTTTTTTTGGTTGGTAGGCTCTTAATTGCTGCCTCAACTTCTGCCCTTGTTATTGGCCTATTGAGGATTTTGACTTATTCCTGGTTTAGGCTTGGGAGGATGCAAGTGTCCAGGAATTTATCCATTTTTTCCAGGTTTACTAGTTTATGTGCAAAGAGTTGTTTGTAATAATCTCTGATGATGGTTTGAATATCTGTGGAATCTGTGGTGATATCTCCCCTTTATCGTTTTTTACTGCATCTATTTGATTATTTTCTTTTCTTTTTTATTAGTCTGGCTAGTGGTCTATTTTGTTGATGTTTTCGAAAAACCAGCTCCTGGATTTATTGATTTTTTGAAGAGTTTTTTGTGTCTCTATCTCCTTCACTTCTGCTCTGATCTTAGTTATTTCTTATATTCTACTAGGTTTTGAGGTTTTTTTTGACCTTGCTCCTCTAGCTCTTTCAATTTTGATGATAGGGTGTCGATTTTAGACCTTTCCTTGCTTCTCATGTGGGCATTTACTGCTATATATTTCCTCTAGACACTGCTTTAAATGTGTCCCAGAGATTTTGATATGTTGTGTCTTCGTTCTCATTGATTTCGAAGAACATCTTTATTTCTGCCTTCATTTCATTGTTTATCCAGTCAACATTCAAGTGCCAGTTGTTTAGTTTCCATGAAGCTGTGTGGTTCTCAGTTAGTTTCTGAATTCTGAGTTCTAACTTGATTGCATTGTGGTCTGAGAGACGGTTTGTTATGATTTTCGTTCTTTTCATTTGCTGAGGAGTGATTTCCAGTTATGTGGTCAATTTCAGAGTAGGTGTGATGTGGTGCTGAGAAGAATGTATATTCTGTGGATTTGGGGTGGAGAGTTCTGTAAATGTCTATTAGTTTTGCTTGGTCCAGGTCTGAGTTCAAGTCTTGGATATCCTTGTTAATTTTCTGTCTCATTATTCTGTCTAATATTGACAATGGGGTGTTAAAGTCTCCCACTATTATTGTGTGGGAATCTAAGTCTCTTAATAAGTCATTAAGACTTGCTTTATGTATCTGGATGCTCCTGTATTGGGTGCATATGTATTTAGGATCATTAGCTCTTCTTGTTGCATTGATCCTTTTACCATTATGTAATGTCCTTCTTTGTCTCTTTTGATCTTTGTTGGTTTAAAGTCTATTTTATCAGAGATGAGAATTGCAACTCCTGCTTTTTTTTGCTCTCCATTTGCTTGGTAAATCTTCCTCCATCCCTTTATTTTGAGCCTTTGTGTATCCTTGCATGTGAGATGGGTTTCCTGGATACAGCACACCAATGGGTTTTGTCTTTTTATCCAATTTGCCAGTCTGTGTCTTTTGATTGGGGCATTTAGCCCATTTACATTTAGGGTTAATATTGTTGTGTGAATTTGATCCTGCCATTTTGATGCTATCTGGCTGTTTTGCCTGTTAGTTGATGCAGTTTCTTCATTGTGTCGATGCTCTTTACCATTTGGTATGTTTTTGGAGTGTCTCGTACTGGTTGTTCCTTTCTATGTTTAGTGCCTCTTTCAGGAGCTCTTGTAAAGCAGGCCTGGTGGTGATGAAATGAAATCTCCGAGTAATTTCTTTTTCGTAAAGAATTTTGTTTTTCCTTCACTTATGAAGCTGAGTTCGGCTGGTTATGAAATTCTGGGTTGAAAGTTCTTTTCTTTAAGGATGTTGAATATTGGCCCCCACTCTCATCTGGCTTGTAGGGTTTCTGCTGAGAGATCTGCTGTGAGTCTTATGGGCTTCCCTTTGTAATGGCGGGCTGCCTCGGCAATGGTGGGCTGCCTCAGCAATGGTGGACTACCTCCATAGTGGCGGAGTGCCTCGGTAATGGCAGATGCCCCTCCCCCACAGAGCTGGATGGTACTGGGTTCAGCTGTGCTTGCTGTGAAACTCTCAATCCAGAGCATTTCAGATTGCTGTTTTTTTGTGGGGTGGGACCAGCTGAGCCTGATCTCCTGGCTCCCTGCCTCAGACCCCCTTTTTTTTTTCAGTCGAATGAGCGACTGTCTCCCAGGTGTTCCAGTCGCCTGTTGAAAAGGCACTGGGATCTGTGTGATTTCCCATGCGGTGACCCACTGCGCCGGCTGAAACAGCTGCACTGAGATTCGTGGTGCTTTTTTGCCTGGGAATCTCTTGGCCTGGTTCCTTGTTTCAGTCCCCTTTTTTATCAGTTGAATTGGCAACTGTCTCCCAGGAGCTCCAATTGCCAGCTAAAATGGCGCCTGGACCTGTGTATTTTGTGTGGAGACTCACCATGTTTGCCAAAACAGCTGTGCTGGTGACCCATGGGGCTCCTCCGCCTGGGAATCTCCTTGTCTGTGGGCAATAAAAATCCATGTGGAAATACGGTGTCCAATCACCCTCTGCGCTTTCGCTGGGAGCTGCAATCCTGAGCTGCTCCTAATCAGCCATCTTGGATCCATCTCAAGTTATAATTTTTTTAACATCACGATAGGTTTATCAGAATGTAGCCCCATCCTATGTTGTGGAGTACATATATGTGTATATTAGTTCTGTTTTTCTGGAGAACCCTAACAAGTACAGACTGAGAGAGGGGCTTTGTCAACGTCTAGAAGCCAAAGCAAACAAATTGATGGAGTGAGTATAGAAATTGAAGGCACAGGTGTTGTATGCAGCTTAGCCTGTGTTAGAATCTGTCATTTAATCTAAATCTTACTTTCTTCTTTTGTAAAATGCGAAATATACTAGTGCCTGAACCAAAGGGTAATTGTAAACCTTAAGTAGAATCAATATGTGTGTTTGGTTGGCATGGTGCCTAACTCTTGGCAAGTGCTTGATGAGCAATCAATATTATTAATACTATTGTTGTTATTATTACTAAGTATTCTTAAGAAGAAGAGTCATGGGCTCTCAGAGAACCTTTACTTTATCTCCTATTTACTTAAAAGTGCTAAGAACGTTCATCTTCCATCTCTGGGTTGTAGGTGAAGTCCTCATAGTACTCAGCTCTCTCCATCTCCTGGACCATAGATCTGGTGTCCCAGAAGCCCCAGAAATTGAGGTGCTGGTTGTTCTTTCAATAGCACCACCTACCCAGTCTGTCTCCATGGATTCCCCAACTCACAACCTGTTGGAAGCGTACACTTACCTCATCCCTGCCTTTCTTTGTTTCCCCCAAAGACTATTGTCAGGATCTTGGTTTTAAAATTATTTTATTATTTGATTCTAGGAAGAGTAAATAGCATAAAAACATGAGCTATGGGTAACTGATAACTTTGAAGGTACTTGCATTGTTCTCACAGTTATCATCTGAGGTCTGTAGATGCCACACAGAGGTGAAACAATGTGGTATTTATAATGTGTCTGGGTTAGTGCCTGGAACATGGCAAATGCTTAATAAATGGTGGTTCCTCTCTGATCCTGACAGTCCCAAGGTTTAGGATGACTTGGGGATGATTCTAATGTCCCAACCGTACACACAAGCCTTGTCTATCTGTGGGAGTATTCATAAGTTTCCTTCCTTTCTTCCCTCTCTCCCATTCTTCCTGTCTTCTATTATTTTTCTTTATCAGTTTCTCTTACTACTTTTGTTTTTTTCAAATTTTTCCTCTTCTTTTCTCCCTATCTCCCTCTTTCTTATGTTCTTTTATTCTTTTATTTATTATGTTCTTTTATTCTTTTATTTCCTTATTACATTCTTTTATTCTTTCTCTCTTTCTTCCTTTCTTCTCTTTATTTTTCTGATTCTCCCTCCAATTCTCTTTCTTCTGTCTTTTATCCCCCACCCCCACCGTCATCTCATCTTTCCTTTATTCCTCCTTCCTTTGTTTCCTCTCTCCTACCCTCCCTATTTATTTCTTTTTTCAGTTGCTTTCCTTTGCCCTTTTAATATTTCCTTGGCTTATTTTTCTTTCCTCTTTTTCTGTTACACTCTCCTTTTCACTCTCATTCCTTTTCTTTCTTCTTTCAGCAACTAACTTGGTAATGTTTTGTGCTAATAACCAAGGAAAGACAAAAATTACATTCATGTTCTTTCATAAAGAATCTCATATCATCACAGGAAGGCCAAGGGCCCAAAGGGAAAAGAAAGAAAAAGAATAGGGGAATCCAAATGAGTGCCTCTTAGACATCTCTCTGGGCACAGGTTTGTCCGGACTTCTTCCACTCCTTGTCTCGAAGCTTGGCTCGTTGAATTTTCCCTGTGATATTCTTGGGTAGGCTCAAGACAAATTCTATCTGTTGAAAGAGAATCGGTCCAGGGTGGGTCATCTGTGACCATCTGGGCTACATAAGAATCTAAGGGACTCTAAGCTCACCATGGTTGCTATCACCTACTACTCTAGACTTAATTTTTTTTCTTTTCCTGGGACAAGCTCCTATCTGGGACCCAAATTCAATAACTGGGTTCTCCTGCCTTGTCAACCTCCATGCCTCAGTTCTCTGCCCCAGAATGAAAACAGCTGAAAACTATGCTTTTGTCTTTCCTCATAAGAACACTTTATTTTTCCTATGGGGAGCCACCCTCTCTCCCAGTCCATGTCATGGGGTAGGGCAGTTCTCTCTCCCCCATCCCCACTCACTTTCTCTGAGGATGACATGGAATTGACCAATCAGTGTGGCATTGCCCTGACTACAAGGATTCATTTAATAATGGGCATATGGCCTAAGCTGGTCCAGTGAGAGTAACCCAGAGACTTTTGCTGAGGCCTTTGGAAAAAACATGTTCATTTTCTACTGGAGTTTTCTAAGCTGATAAGAATATATGTTTGGAGCTGATGGGGCCACAAAGAAAAAGCATTTCAGTAAATCAAGCCACTACAAAGGAAGGAGAGTCAAAGGGCAAAAGAGATAGATACACCTGACCACATCTTAGGAATGCCTGCAACCAGCCATGATGAAAGCTTTCCCCACCCGCAGACTTTTCAACTGTGAGCAATAAATCTCAAGTTAAATTTCTGTCACCTGCAACTGAGCATTGCATAACCCTGAATGCTATAGCAAGAACCCAGTACAGAGAATGGGAATACAGGCAAGATATTGGCTAGAATTTATTCCCTTGAAAGCATTTGGCATTTAATTCATAGTGAGTCAAAAACAGGTCATTTTTCAGGCATCAAGATGGTTGCTAGATTGTCTTTTGGAGCTTTCTTGATCATAGTCAGGAAGACTTTTTTTTTTTTTGAGACACTGAGTCTTACTCTGTTACCAAGGCTAGAGTGCAGGGGCATGATCTCAGCTCACTGTAACTTCCACCTCCAGGGTTCAAGCAATTCTTGTGCTTCAGCCTCCTGAGTAGCTGGGATTACAGGCATGCACGACTATGCCTGGCTAATTTTTGTATTTTTAGTAGAGACGGGGTTTCACCATGTTGGCCAGGCTGGTTTAGAACTTCTGACCCCAGGTGATCCACACCTTGGCCTCTCAAAGTGATGAGATTACAGGTGTGAGCCACTGTGTCTGACCCAAGAAGATTCTTTTTTCTTTTTTTTTTTTTTCTTTTTTGGGACAGAGTCTCACTCTGTCACCCAGCTTGGAGTACAGTGGCTTGATCTCGGCTCACTATAACCTCCGCCTCCAGGAAGGCTTTTTAAAATTAGAGGGATGTCCTCCTCCTGAGGACGATAACTATAACAGGAAAACAGTTTTTTTCTCAAGTTTGAGTGACTTGGGAGCTCAAAGGCCTTACCTTTCTTGGATACTTGTATGGGGCTGTCACTGACTTCACATGCTGCTGCAGCTCCTTGGTGAGCTGCTCTGGGTCATGGGACAGGAACTGCGAGGCCAGGACCACAAATGCCTTCACCACCTGCAAAAAAGGTGAGGGCCAAGAGAGAAGGGATTAGAGTGTGTAGTCATCTCCTGGAATAATGTAAAATTGGCTTTAAGACTTCCATTCCCCCTTGTATCTCCTTATTTGCATTTCCAGTGATCCAGGTCAAGGGAAAGGGAGAAACTGGGGACAAGAATGAGGTTCCAGCTCTCTCTGAACTCATTTATCAGATGAGCAGGTGGACAATAGATTGAGACCAGGCTCACTTCATACTCCAAGGATAATAGAGACAGATGGGGAGAAAGAAGATAGAGGGAGAGAAAAGAGAAAAATAGACTAAATACCATAATCTTAATGTGTTTAACTTCTCCAAACTTCAATGTACCCATCCGTAAAATGGATAAAACTGCCATATTTAACTTATGGTAAATAAAATGAAATCATATACAGCAGGGCCAGCTCAGAGCTGGGCATACAGGGTTTTCTCAGTAGAGAATCCCCTTTTGGCCTTACTGCTCAGGGGTTCCCATAATTTTCTGTGTGATGTGTTCTATGCCTACTGGAGGTATGATAGTACCCGGCTTACACCCTGCAGAAAGGTACTAGGACACTGACACACACATTCCACCTTAATCTTTTCCTACACACACATCAAAGTCCATTAGACCCCATCTGAGCCTAATCCTATAACCCTGGCTTTATAGGGGTCTTTTCCCCCTTTTTTTGCCACTGTGAACCCTGTGGCACAGGAGCTCTATCTTTTGGCTCAAATCCCTCCTATGTTCCTCTGGTGAAGAATCAAACTCTGAATCAAATACCAAACAGCAGGATAGAATCCTTCCAGCCTCGTCAAAATAGACATTTTAGGGTCTATTTTGTTGAGGGTACTAGGCCTTGTTCCAAGCAATTTACTTTCTAAAAACTTTTATTGACTCATAATATTTGTATATATGTATTGGGTACAAGTGACATTTTGTTACATGCAAATATTGTAATTATCAAGTTAGGATACTTGAGGTGTCCATCACATTGAGTATTTATGTATGTATGTGTTTATATTTGTAATTTATGTTTGTATGTGTTGGGAACATTTCAAGTCCTCTCTTCTAGCTATTTTGAAATATACAATACATGGTTGTTAACTCTGTCACCCTATTCTTCTATTGAACATTCAAACTTATTGTTTCTATTTAACTGTATGTTTATACCCATTCACCTACCTCTCTTCATCCCCCTCTTTCCCACCCACCCTCCCTTTCCAGCCTCTTGTATCTATCCCTCTGCTCTTTATCTCCATGAGATCAACTTTTTTAGCTCTCACTTATGAGTGAGGACATGTGATGGTTATCTTTCTGTGCCTGGCTTATTTCACTTAACATAATGAAATTAACGACCTCCACCTCTCTCCATGTTGCTGCAGATGACACGATTTCATTTTTTTTAATATCAGATAGTATTCCATTGTATATATATACCACATATTATTTATCCATTCATCCATTGAATACTTAGGTTGATCCTATATCTTTGTATTGTGAATAGTGCTGCAATTAACTTGAGAGTGTAGACATCTTTTTGACATGCTGATTTATTTTCCTTTGGATAGATAACCCAGTAGTGGGATTGCTGGATTGTATGGTAGTTCTGTTTAGTTTTCTGAGAAATCACCATAATTAAGTAATTTACAAATATTAGCACATTTAACCATCATAATAATCTCTCATCTTACAGATGGGGAAACTGAGAAACAGAGAGGCCAAGTAGCTTGGCCAAGGTCACATAGCTAGTAAGTGGCAGGACCAAGATTGGGATTCAGAGTGTTCAGCCCCACAGCCCCTGTTCTTAAACCATCATACTACACTGCCCTTGTGTTCATATTTGTTCACCCCCAGACTACTGCTTCCCCATTACCTGTCCTCGGATGGGATCTGGGCTGCCGATCACAGCTGTCTCAACCACGGCAGGGTGCTCCATCAGCGCATTCTCTACCTCTGAAGGCCCAATCCGGTACCTACAGAAGAACCTGTCTTTTACAGAAGACTAGACATCCAACCTCTAGGCCATCTCAGAAATCTGGAACAAGCCAGAGTAAAGACCCAGATTTCCCTTCCCAACCCAGAAACCAAGCTCACCCGCTGGAGTTAATGATATCATCTGCCCGCCCCAAAAACTGGAAATATCCATCTTCATCTTTGATTCCCTGGTCTCCAAGGAGCCAAAAGTCCCCTCGAATGTTGGCTGCTGTCTTCTCAGGATTGTCCTGGTGACCACAGAAAGACAGAGTCATTGTGCCTGCAAAGCCTAAATCCCCTGCCCTGGGGCTGCCATGAACAGATGTCATAAATATTAAAACTGTATGTGTGCAGTGCATAACTTGAACATGGCAGATGTACCCTGAACCAGCCAACCCTAGACCACAGTTAGAACTGGATCTTTCCCGTTTATTGACATTATTTCACCCAGGGTCTCTCAGCTACTCCTCTAAGTCCAGTCTGATGGATATTATTGATGTATTTGTTCATCTATGCTTAGGGCACTTTCCCCGACTGATTCCATCTCCCCTTTCATAGATATCCTAATCTCTGCTCATTCTGTAGCACCACTCAAAGCTATCATTTTGATTAAGTACTTTTCTTGGCTTCCTTGTTAAATCTGAAAGTTCTGAAGACGTTAGCCAGGAAGTGTCCAGGGACCCTGGCTAATGTGCATATTTCTACAATGGCTGGGTCCCTCTATTCAGCTAAGGCACTTGCTTATAAGTAATGAAAATGCTTGAGCTTTATCCCTTGTCAGTGTATCTTCCTCTCTGACTCAGGTATAGGGGCATGGGCTCCAGACTGGAAGTTCAGTTACTGGATTATGTGGTGTCATAAAGAATTCTTAGGCAGATCAAAACTCAGATTTACTCTGCTGCCTTACTAGCTGACTTTGAACTACTACATCATTGGGAATAGAGGGACACTGATGATTAGAGACACCAAGAAGCTTGTCTGAAGCTAAACAGCCAATACAGAAGGTAGAACTGAGACCAGAAGCCAGATTTCTTGGCCACTGGCTTGACTTTCTCATGGCCATCATGCAGCCTCTGAGGCCTTAGGAGTCTGCCAGACAGATACCTCTGAATCTACTTCCTTTTCTGTCCAATGGGGAGAAGCCCATGACTTAGTACCTCACTGGCATTTGGAAATAGAGTGGAACTGCACACAGGAAATGCTTGGAGAAGGGCACATTGTGGCCCTGCCCTGATCTCTGAGGCTCAGTTTTTCTCATCTGTATAATGTAGATATTCAGATCTACAACAATTCTTTTATTTAACATACTCATGACACACAACTTACATATGAAGAAACTGAGACATGGGAGATCAGTAACTTGCCCAAGATCATGCAGTACATAGTAGAGCAGGGTTTTGAACTCGAGCAAGCTGAGTCCAGAACTTTATAGGGCAGCTGGGAGGAGTAAACGAGTTTAAAGCTTTAATGAGTTTAAAATTTAAAGAGTAAATATGTTTATAGGACAATGCTTGCCTTGTGGTATGCATTCAATAAATGGTAGAAAGTACTATTATTTGATTTACTATTTGTTTAGTTTATATCTCAGGGGTCAGAAGGCATGCCCTTGGTGTCTTCTCTGCCCACTTTCCAATTGTTGTGAGCTTGAGCAAGACTTGTAATCTCTGGCTCCATCATCCTCACCTGTCAAGTGAGGTGGCCAGACTCAAGGATTATCTGTCTTTATCTTCCCAAGATCTGAAGATAGGGATTCCTCTAACTAGATGGTGAAATTCAGTGTAAAGTTCCTGACATGGCTCTAAATAAGATCAATAGCATGGAGCATGGGGATAATACCTAAGGAAGAGGGCAAGGGTGCCCTTGGGGGAATGATGCTGTGTATAGTTCAGGGTCAGTAATATTTTCAGGAAGAAACAAAGGGTTCTTAAGGAGTCTAAGGGCTAAATGAAGAAAAATAAGTCTTCCAATGAGATCGCATTGATAGGCTGAGGATGGCAAGGCTGAATAGCCAGTCTTTTCTTCCACTAGCAAAGCATACATTCTTGAAAACTGGACACTCTTTGTCTCTCCACATCTAATGCCTCTTGGGAGTTTTAGAGCATTGGGCCTCCCCCATCCCATTTAGCACTCCCTATCCTCACTGGGGAACAGAGGAAGAGGAGCACAGGTTTCTCACCACATAGCCAGAGAGTATGCCTATAGGCTTGTTGGGTTTGACCCTGATGCCAATGTCTCCTTCTTTGCCAGGGGGCAGGACATTGCCCTTATCATCTATGACCTGGAGAAAGAAGCAAATTGGAAGAATTATCCACAGAGCAGGAGAGGGCTTCAATGGCAGCATGAGATTGCTGCGTTGGTCAGATGAAAGACCCTCTTGCTCTACTGTAGACGGAAAACAACAATCAGAAACCAAGGGAACCCAAGAGTCTTAAACTCAGATCTCTGCTCCATCTGCCTGGAATGGTTTAGTTGAAGCCTTTTATTGAGACTGGCTCAGATGCACCTGGGGAGATGCTTTTGGCTCTAGGGGCTCAGATAAAATAATAGCCTCCCCTTTAAGATCTATCTCACCTGTGGACTTAGAAATCAGGCAGATCAAAACTCAGATGTACTCTGCTACCTTACTAACTGACTTTGAACTACTTAAACTCTGTGCCTCAGTGCTTTTACTTGTAAAACAGGTACTGACAGCTTATTTCGCAGGATTTTTATAGGAATGAAATAAGATACTAAGAAAGGGGTTTAGCAACTGGTTATCGTAGTGAATGGTGTGGCAAATAATTGCATGTGATAGTGAGTAGAGTCTGAGTTACACCTTAGATATATAGAACTATACACATAACAGATACATAAACACAAATTCTAGTTCTCGAAAAACCATAAGAGAAAGCAGTAAAACTTTAGAAACAACATGTTTATTATAGTGTTTTTTTTTTTTTACTAGTGAAAACTGGGACATCATCCCTTGGTGCAATAAAAGGCATAAAAAATGGTAGATACATACTATTTGCTACAATATCATCATTAAAAGTCATGCTGCAGATTGGTATTAGTTGAACTGAAAAGATCATTATCTAAATTGTCAAATGATAAAAGCAGGTTACAAAATGTTATGTCAAGATTCACCCTTATTTTTGTTTTTAAAGCATATATCCTTGCATACTGTCAGGCTAATTTGCTAGATATTCAAAGTGGGTCTCTCTGGATGGTAAGAATATAAATCATTTCCCCTTTTCCTTCTTTATTCTATCACACACTCTCCCTATCCTTCCTTCCTTTTCCCTCTTTTCTTATATTATCTTGATTACTTTCTATTATTTTTAACTCAATAAACAATGTAATAAATAAATTACTGGAAATCAGTGTTTCCCCTAACTTCCTCCCTCCTTAGTGTCCCAAGCAAACCTGCACATCATAATTGGGCATAGCTGTTCCCAAGTATCCTGGTTTGATTTTCATTGTCTTGGAAACTCTGCAAGTTAATCCCTGTGGAAAGAAGCAGACAGATCAGCAAACCTCAGGAGGAAGCACAAGGTCACAGAAAAAGAAAAAATTTCTGCAGAGCAGGTCCTGACATTGTCCCGAACTTGGCCTACACTTGGTGGCTCCCTCCCTCCACATTCCCTGGCTCTCTCCCTGTTACTGGAATCACAATCCTATGGGCTTCACTAAATTGTTTGTTCAAGAAGTAACCTAACTACCACTCCCTAGGAAGAGGACCTAACAATCACATTATATAATCTCTTTTAGGGGGAGCCACACTTTAACATGACAGTATGGATACCCATACACACTATGGATATGACACTATGGGTAATTTTATTTTTAATTTTTGTGGGTACATAGGTGTATATATTTATGGGATATATGAGATGTTTTGATATAGCCATGCAATGTCAAATGATCACATCATGGAGAATGGGAAATCTATTTCCTCAAGCAGTAAAATATGCTTTTAAAAGTATCTCCTGTGGCAGTGCCAGTTCTGCTTGAGCCCTGAAATGAACCTCCCCAACAGAGATGTTGGTGTCCTTGCAAGCATATCCTAAACATGTCCTCCTCTGAATGGCTGGAGGCCCCTGCCAGGGTATGCTTGCCACAACTCCATTGTCCTCATTCATATTTGCAGAGCTCTTCCTGACTCTTTTGCAGCACAGAGCTGCCATCAACCCTCTGCTGGAGTTCTTCCAAGGGTACTTATTAGCCAAAGAAGGATGCAGGGTAAGAGAGTGTAGAGCAAGAGAAAAGAAGTGCTGAGAGTCACAAGTAAGAGGCACTGGAAAAAGGAGCGAAAAAGTTGGGGGAAAGTGTTCCCCATGTAGTTTTGGTAAGTAAAATAGCATAGAACAGCGTAAATCCATATTGTGCGTGTGAGACCTGAAGAGTTCCAAGAAGATATCTCAGGAGGTGCAGTAAAGCCTTGGTGGGCTCTTCTTCCCATTCTTCACTTCAATCTAAGCAGCTTTGTACAGTGCTTGACAGGTTTGATAAACTTTGGTCTCTGATAAAATGTTTCTCCATCACAGAGGACTTTTCTGACTATAGTATTTGATTTACCAACTCCTCACCCCATCTCATCTGCTTTACTTTTTCCATAGCATTTCTCACCACCTGCCATGCTAGATATTTCTTAGGTTATTGTCTTTTTTCCCAGATCCCGGTGGAATGCAGTCTCCCAGAAAACAGGAGCTTTGCCTGTTTCATCCAGTGCTGAATTTTCGACACCCAGTGCCTGTCCCATCATAGATGCTCAATAAATATTTCTCAAATAAATGAATGATAAATGGTGGCTAACATTTTTTATTGTCAAAGAGACTTTTGAAACCCAAAAAGTGCACCCAGCCCAAGGTTCCCGTGGGAACAGGTACCGTTTCTGTCTGGCCATAGAATTCTCGGATGTCCAGTCCTGTCTGGGCCTTCCAGTTCCTCAGAATTTCTGGAAGAAGAGTGTCCCCTCCAGTTAAGCAGTTCTGTAGATGCGGGAACTTGTAACTGAAGAAGAGAAATAAGTGTTTCCCCTCAGCCTCCCTGGAACCACAGTCCACCCAGGCCTAGAGCTGGGTTCTGGGTGCTCTGATGATGCAAATGGCTTCATGGGGCTATCTGTGTGAGAGATTCAGACAGATAGGCATGCATGTATGTGAGGGAATCAGATGGATGGGGTCAGACTCTTACCAACCCTCAAAGCCCCATCACCTGGAAAGATCCTGCTGAAGCAACATCTGGTAAACAACGGGGGCACTCAGCATGGTTTTGACTGGGTAGCTGGACAGTGTCTGGAAGAAGAGAGCCAGGTGAGACACTGGTCACCAGGTCAGATGCCAACTTATGGCTAGGCACAGTGGTTACAATCGTAAACTATGGAGTTGTAGAGGTATGGATTAAAACCCTAGCTTGTTTGCCATGTCTGTTTCAGGTTAAATGAGCCCCACAATTTTCATGCACCCTGAAGACACAAATAACAGGGAAATGAATACATATTATGGTATTGAAAAAGTCTAGGACTAATTTGAAACATTTTTGTCAAATCCTGGCTGGTTGTTCTTGCTGGTTTAAGACTTGCCCTCATTAACAACCCCTAGGAGTATATCAGCCCCCAGCAACCAAGGGATGCACAGCAGCTGTCTTGGTTAAGTCCCTTAACCTTCTGTAACCAGCTTTATAATAGGCAGATTGTTTCCAGCCTTATTTCCCTGAAAATATTTTTGGGATATATTTTAGATATAAAAGTTCTTTAAAAAGTTAAAGGCATCTATAGACATTTCAAAACAATTGCTACAAAAGGACCTAGTACTGAATACTTGCCATGTCCTGTGTTACCTCATTTAATTTTTACAATCACCTCATGGAGTGTGTACTGTCATCCTTACGATACAGTGGGGAAACCCATGATGTACAAGTTTAAGTAACTGCTCCAAGGTCACCTAGTCAGCAAGCAGTGGGATCCTTATTTGCAGCAGGTATTCCTAACCGTCATATAATACCATCTCCATCCCATGCTTTTCTTTATGCAGAATATTAGTATATAATAGACAATACTCTATTAAATATAATTTTCTCTTGCTATAACAGAAAACAGACTAAGACAATACTCTATTACATTCTGTGACTGAGTAATTTATCTGGGACTGAGTAATTTATAAAGAAAAGAAATTTATTTCTTGCAGTTCTGGGGGCTGGAAAGTCCAAGGTCAATGTCAAGAAGCTGCACCTGGTGAGAGCCTTCTTGCTGATGGGGACTCTGCAGAGTCCCAAGGAGGCTCAGGGCATCATATGGCAAAGGGGCTCACAAGGTAGAGCAAAACTGGCTTTT
>NW_016107400.1:3680761-3715983 GCF_001604975.1 Cebus imitator | reverse complement strand
GCGCCACCATGCCCAGCTAATTTTTTGTAGTTTTAGTAGAGACGGGGTTTCACCATGTTGACCGGGATGGTCTCGATCTCTTGACCTCGTGATCCACCCACCTCGGCCTCCCAAAGTGCTGGGATTACAGGCGTGAGCCACCGCGCCCGGCCGCAAAACTGGCTTTTTATGTAACATCCCACTCTCCAAAACTACCCCACTACCGTGATAACCCATTAATCCATTAATCTCTCATGAGGCCCAATCATCTCTTAAAGACCCCACCTCTTAATACTGTTACATTGGGGATTGAGTTTGTTAATGAAAAGAGTCAAACTCTGTAAAATACTTGAAGAGATTTATTCTGAGACAAATGAGAGTGACCATGGCCTGTGACACAGCCCTTAGGAAATCCTGAGAACATGTGTGTACAGTGGTCACCTTGGTTTTATATATTTTACGGATATGTGAGACTTCAATCAAGCACATTTAAAAAATATATTGGTTTGGTCCAGAAAGGTGGGACAACTTGAAGTGGGGCTTCCAGCTTATAAGTAGCTTTAAAATTAGCTAGACAGTATGCAAGGATATATGCTTTAAAAACAAAAATGGGGTGAATCTTGACATAACATTTTGTAACCTGCTTTTATCATTTGACAATTTAGGTAACAGTCTTTTCAGTTCAATTAATACCAATCTGCAGCATGATTTTTAAGATGATATTGTAGTAAATAGTATGTATCCACTGCTTTTTATGCTTACTGGACGCTGTTCACCACATGGCAAAGGTTTAGCAAAAATCAGATGAATTGAAACAAACTACAATAAATTGAAGAGGGCTCACTCTGAATAACTGATGCAAACTGGATCCTCTCTTACCTTTAGAATAACCAGTGGGTCAAACTTTGGCAAAAGATGAACAAATGTGCATGCTCCTGTTGCCCAAGATTCGAATGAGCCTAGGATCTTCACTGTCCAACCTGTGTCTGCTATGGTCCAGGCTACATCAGAGACTTGTAGGCCTGTCCAACTGAAAACACAGACAAAACACATGTACATATAGGTGGGTGACTGCTGATTTAAGATGTGTGGGACATTAAGGTGTAGGGGAGGCAAGGGAGGTGTGTGTGCAAAGGTGTGTATATATCTGCCTGCAGGTTTGTAAGCATATGTCTAACTATAAGTAGGAAGGGGGAAGGAAAGTTGTTCTATCCATACGTCCTGCATCAACAGGAGATGAGTGTTCAGAAGGTGTGACCCCAGCTGTTATGACTTAACATATAATTGGATCTCATTCTCATTTTAACCCCAAAACTTAGTACAGTTTCTGGCATGCATGTGGTAACCACCCAGAAAATTTTTACTAACAAAAGGCATCTGCATGACTAATATTCTAACAGATGCCTTACCAAGTTCAAGTTTGGCTGAATAGAACTTTGGTTCTTTTTCTTCAAGTACCGTGAATTGCCCACACAACTGAGGATCTTACACTAAGTGAACTTGTCACTTTTTTCTCTTCAGGGCAGAATAAAAGGTTCAGGTCTTTCTTAAAGCAAGAGTGATTTAGGCTAGACATGAACAACTTCCTTGTGAATGGGAACTGCCATAGTAGATATTCTTTGCTGAAGATGGTTAATATTTTCAGCTCTGTAGGGAAATTAAATCATAGTATAAGACCTCCAAGTCTCACTTTATAGCTGTGAAAAGTGAGAGTAAGACCAAATTTTTTGGGGGGAGGGGAATTTAATATCTTAGTTCTATATTAGTAATGTATCCCCCATCTTTTAGAAACTGTCTTTTACTGTAGCTTTTCTATTGAATAATTTTTACTAATTTATTTAATTTGCTGTCACTATGAGCTCCTAAATGGAACATTTACACTTTCTAATTTTTACATTAAAATATTTTCCCATTCTAATAATAAAATTAACATGGAAGGTGGGGTCTACTAAAAAATCCTGAAGATTTCTAGCTATCATTGCATGAAGACCTTGGCACAGTGTTTCCTGGTTCCACAAACAGGATTAATGTAGCAGTGAAAAAAAAATGCTCAACTATGAGGTCTGTGATCCAGAAATCCTGAGATCTTGGTTCACAAATTCATTCAATTATATCATTCATTTCAATGAATTTGCCAAGTAATTTGCTTTTGACAAAATGTGCCCTTTGGAATGTGGTTAGTATCAAAGCAAATTGCCAGCATACCAAACAACAACACAGAGATCAGTCTGGGGAAATGCATGTAAGCCTTTTTCTAATTATTAGGGACATGGCTCAAAACATGGAAGAAGTTTTGAGACCCTGTGTTATCTAAAAGATATGTCCCATTGAAGATGGCTGAATACCCAAGAGATGAAGCCATGTCTTTAGCTTTCCTTCCCAATTTTCTTTCTCAGAAGCACAAGATGGTAGCCCAGCCCAGGAGCATTGGATTTGAACTCAGAAAAGTCTTCATGCCTGGTCATGCAATTTTCTGTAGAGAGAAAGAGCTCAGCTTACCCAGCATCCAACTTGGCCTTGAGGCCCAGGCTCGAATGGGAATGTTCTACCATCTTGGGAAGACCACTGGTCCCACTAGTGAAGAAGATGGCAGATGTTTCCTGGCTTCCAGTCACCACACAGCGATGAGTGGTGGATGTCTCCCTGGCAGAGACACAGATTGTCATTTTGTCAGATCTAGCCTGGACACTGGATGTCACAGTGACCCATCTTTTCTCACCACTCGTGCTGAAAGGGGCAAGTTGATCGACCCACCTCAGAAGAGAGGCTATTGAGTAGTTAAGATCATGGGAGTCTGAGTCAATCAGAGTTGGTCTGAAAACCACTAAAGTTTAGCACTTTGTTATCAGTGCAACCTTAAACTAGTTATTTAACTTTTCTAAGTCTCATTTTATATCTGCAAAAAGCAAGATCAAGTCTTATAGAGTTACTGAGAAAGTTAACTCCACCACCAAAGAAATCAGCAATTTGCTTAGCAAGAACTCAATAAATGCTAATCTAATTGTTGTGAAGAACCCTGGCATGACACCAAGTGCACAGGAAGTATGGAATTAATATGAGTTTTTCCAGTACTTTATTGGCACCCTCTTCTATTCCCTGGAAGCACCTACACATCTCTTGGACATCTCCAGTGTCCTGATTTTAAGCCTTTAAGAGCAGGCATCTTGTTATTTATTTCTATGACAGCTACCTTAAAGACAATGGCATTAGAAAGGAAAAGCTGAAGTTATCCCTTCAAGTTTCCTATTATATGTGTCCCTAATAGAAGGATTTCAGATAAGTGAAGAGAAAATAATTAGTACAACCAGTCTTGTTGTCAACTTTGGAAGGACACATGGAGAGACCTCTGCCCTTAATCAGCCTCGCTTAGAGATACAGAGGTGGGAACAAGAGCCTAGAAACTTGGTATATCAGCCATCTCTTGGGCTTTCCCTCATGACCTTGGCCTCACCCTTGATTCAAGTCATAGTTGCAGTAGATAGTTCTGGGTGGGTTTCAACCCACTTGTTAACACCATGTTGTTTCCAGTGCGTACCTCAAGCGATTCACTTTGTGCCCCATAGTTTCTCTGTTTTACCATAGCATGAAACTTTGTGTCACTCTTCGTGCATGAGTGTGCAGCCCAGAAGTGTGGAAGCAATAACACCCCTAGGACAACCCTCAGCCTGTGGGGGTCAGATGCTGATGGGTCAGTGCTTGTCAGTCCCTTAGTGCACAATCCTGGGAGGCATTCTGTGTGCTGCTCAGAAGGCCCAGGCAGATCAAACCCCATTTAGTTCTTACAATTACTTGATTAAAAACCCTTGTATTAGCTTTTGTTTCTTCCCAGCTTCACTTTTCCTAGTCCCATGCTCTGCCTCCTGTGCCTCCTCAATAAAGCACCTGCACCTAAGTGCTTGGCTCTGTTTCCAGTTTTATTAAAAACCCAGGCTGAGACATGTAGATACTCACTTAAGTAGTTTCTTGAAGTTCAGCCACCCATCCCTGCTTTTCTCAGACACCAGTAGCTTAATTCTCAGAGAAGCACACTTAGATGCCACTGTGTCCACTTCTTGGACCACTTCATCTCCAGCCACAATAGCCTTGGCCTTAGACATCTGCAACCTATACAGTATGTCGGCGGATTTCATCTGGATGGTCCCAGGCATAAAGACGATGCCTAAAGAAGCCAACAGTTTAGAGAATTGGAAAGGATGGTTTTCTTTGTCCCTAGAGAAGCCTGTTATAAACATCCAGCAGGGAGCAAGTGGGGAAGGAGAAGATGGGAAAGTAATGACCAATGAATAGTATCAATAACAAAGGGGACTAAGGATTAGGGAGTGAATGAAACCTAGGACATTCCCTGGATTGTCAGAGTCTTAAGGGCCCTACTGAGACAAAGAAAAGAGACTGAGTTGCTAGTGTCACACTGTTGACAGTCTAAGACATATACATACAACGCTCCTCACCCACTCTCCTCAAAAAAAAAAAAAAATTTTCTACAGGAGTTTGCTGTATTCAGAACTCTCATGTGATAATTAAAGAATCATGAAGAAAGGCATTTAGAATTGTCCATGGTCTTGAAACACCATCTAGGTCCTTGTTATTTCTCCAACCCTGGAACACTAAATGCATTTTTCTTAGATGAGTGTGCTTTTAGTTTTATATGTATGTGTACATACAAAAAGAGTTGTGTATATTTATTGGGTACAAAGTGGTGTTATAATTTTGAAGACAATGTGAGATGATTAAGCTAATTAATGTATCACCTCAAATATTTAACATTTTTTTGTGATGAGAATTAGAAATTTATGCTCTTAGTGAAAATTTCAGTACTCAATTATTAGCTATATTTAGCATGCTATGCAATTTATCTTAAAAAATTAGACTTATTCCTTGCACATAATCAAGGTTTTTATACCCCACGATGATCACCTTCCTATTTCTTGTTCTTGTTTACTATCTTAATGAAATTCCTTTGATTTTAAAAGTTTTCTGTAGAATAACTAGACTTAGGGCCTGACACAGTGGCTTATTCCTGTAATCGTAGGACCTTGGAAGGCCAAAGAGGATGGATCATTTGAGGTCAAGAGTTTAAGACTAGCCCGGCCAATGTGGCGAAACCCCATCTCTACTAAAAATACAAAAATTATCTGGGCATAGTGGTACACACCTATAATCCCAGATACTCAGGAGGCTGAGGCAGAATTGCTTGAACCTGGGAGGTGAAGGTTACAGTGAGCCAAAATTGCACCACTGCACTGCAGCCTGGACTACAGAGGGAGACTCTGTCTCAAAAGAGAGAGAGAGAGAAAGAGAGAGAGAGAGAGAGAGAGAAAAGAAGGGAGGGAGGGAAGGAAGGAAGGAAGGAAAAGAGGGAGGGAGGAAGGAAGGAAGGAAGGAAGAAAGGAAGGGAGAAAAGAATATCTACACTTTCATTTTTTATGAAGCTTAAACTACATGCCCCACCTGTTAAATAACTTTTAACGTCAGCTCACCTCCTTCTAACTCTTAACACTTAGGGATTCTCACTGTACACCTGTAAATATCCTCAAATGTCCCTCTACCATGATGGTCATATTGAGTCAGATACGGAACAATAAACACATTTCTTCCTCTGAGTTCTCTTTTCCTTCTGGATATAATCTCAGTATAACACCTTTCTGTCTGGCTTGTTCTCTCTTTCCATGAGCTTCCAAGTTCCTGCAATTGGTTTGGTTGCCTCTGGTAGTTTTGAATTCCTGGCTACATTTATATCTTCCTCCTTACCCACTCTCACGCTCAGCCCATTGTCCCCAGAATATCTAGTGGGTGGGACTTTTAGTTGGGATTAGGTTGTGTGCAAGCAGAGGTGGAAAGGGCCAGTTTTTGAAGGAGGTTGCTAGCTTCTTGAGGTTCTTTTTTATACAACTGTACTTCTCATCCTTTTAATGTAAAGGTTGATGATTCTCAAATTTCCATCTCCATCTCAGATTTTGGACCCTTAAATCCAACTTGTTGTCACTTCTTGAACATCACATGGACCTCTCGGACTCAACATGCCCAAATTGAATTTACCATCTCTTCCTAACACCCGTGCCTCTTCCTATGTCTGTGTTCTTCACACCATTAAAAGACAGCACCATCCACCCACTTGCTGAAGTCTCTGTGACTTCTCTCTCTCCGTGGCGTCTTCCCTGAAAAACGCTGTTACTAGTTCCCCCTAATTGTGTATTGAATCTACTTGTCTCCATTTCTACTACCAAAACCAAATTGAAACTGTCATCATCCCTTCATCTCTTATCTGAGAATTCCACCCCACTATTGCCTTCTTTATCCCATTCTCTATTGAGCATCCAATATGACTATCCAAACAGAGGATGATCATGTCACTCAATGCATCAATGGTTTGCGTGTCACTGAATCCATCAATCATTTCCCATTTACCACTGGATAAGTGTCTACAACTCTTACCATGGCCCACAAGGCACTGTCAATTTAGCACTTGGCAATCTTTACATGTTCATTCTATTGCCACTACTTTCTTTTTATGGCCTGGACTTTAGGCACACAGACATCCTTTTAGGTTCTTTCATAATTTTCAAGCTTCCCTCCCCTGTGGCTTTGAAACTGCCTTTACCAAAATTATGACACTGAGGAAAATCTGACATGGCCTACTTAATCTTGTTTCTAACCTCAAAAGCTATCTGTCTTTGCTCATTCCTGGGCATAGTCCAAGCTAACTATGGGAGGAATCCAGCTTATACACTAACTTTAAAACAAAAATGTTAATAGCTCCTTCCTGAAACCAACTGCCTCCATGCTCGGAGATTGAAACTGCCTTTGGAGAAATAACAAATTGGTCACAAGGCTAGAATTATAATTCAGGAGTCATGGAGTCAGAGGTCACAAGATTTGTAACCTCTCCAGTTTCTCCTGTAGATAACATCATTATGGTAAAACCTAAGACTAGTGTTTGAGGTGTTTTTCAGACCTTGCATTCTGATGGACCAGCTTGCACTACCCAAACCAGTAACTAATACCAAGAAACTAACTCAACCATTTCTGTGATCTCTGAGGAGTTGATTCAACACAAGAAGACAGCTCCAACATGATTTCATCCCCAGCCAACCAATCATCATTTCCTATTCCCTATCCCCCTGAATGCCAAAGCATCTTTGAAAAACACTGGTCTCTGATTTCCTAGGGAGGTGGATTTGAAAAACATCTTTCATCATTCAATTTGGTGGTCTATGCAATTATTAGATTCTTCTCTACTGCAACTCCTACTGTTTTCAGTGTTTGGAGTTTCTGGGCAGTGGGCAAGAAGAAATCATCAGATGATTACATCTTCACATGTGCTGTTCCCTTTGCTTGGCACAACAACAACGCTCTCTATCTCTTGGCCAAATCCTACTCATCCTGCAGATCTCAGCTCAAATATCACTTCCATTGAGACTTTGTTACTCCTCATATTGGTTAGTTCAAGTCCTCTTTTAGACAAGGCGTTGGCAAACGTTTTTTGCAAAAAGCCAAATAGTAAATATTTTAGGTTTCGTGGATTAGACACTCTCTTGTTCCAACTATTCAAGTTTCCACTATAGTGCAAAAATGACCACATATAATATGGAAACAGGTGGGCATAGTTGTGTTCCAGTAAAACTTTACAAAAATAAGCTGTGGGCAGGATTTGGCCTGCAGGCCACAGTTTGCCAAACTTATTTTTATAGATTTTTATAGAATTCTCATGGCACTTATCATAATTGTGATTAAATACTTATTTGTGTAATTAAGAGTTTAAGAGCTTTCTCCAGAGGTCTGTAAGTCCCATGAATATATAGACTATGTTTTTGTTGTTGTTGCTGTTGTTGTTCACCCTGCATAAGTGCTTGGCACATAGTTTGCTTAAATGAATAGAAGAAGGGAGTTGGCTTTCTTCATATGAGGGAGGACAACATGCACCAAGGAGGGAACTTCTTTTGGGAGAGGTGGCTGCATTTCTCTGCTGTCAGTTTTCTTCACAAAGAAGACAGTTCTCTGTCCAGGTAGTTAGTTACCAACCTGCTCGAATGCAGCCCAGTATCACCAGCGCCCACTCAGGTACTCGGGGCAGCACCACTGCCACACGGTCCCCACGCTGCAGGCCACAGGCTTCCGAGAGGACGTTGGCTGCCTGCTGGCTGATTTCACTCAATTCTCTGAAGTTCCACATCACTTCCTCCCCATTCCCATTTATCCACCAGAGGGCTGGGCCTGGGGGCCGCTTGCCAACCTGAGGGAAGACAAGCCCTGCAGATTAGGTGGCACTGGTACACAAGCAGGTAGAATAAATTCCAAGTCTTGGGATTGCCAAGTCGGTGCTTAGTAAGCTTTTTTAATCTCAGCACCTCCATACAGTCTTAAAAAATATTGAAAACCCTAAAGAGTTGTTATTTATATGAGTGATATCTATCAATAGTTACCATAGTAGATATTAAAACAGAATTTTTATAAATGTATGCTTTTAGAAATAATAATAAACCCATTATATATTAGCATGCATAATTTTTTATAATGATAAAGAAAGTATACTTTTCAAAATAAAAAAATGAGGAAAGTGGCATTATTTTATTTATTTATTGCATCTATTTATTCTGCAATTCACTTTAATGTCTTAGTAGAATAACATCAGATCCTCTCATCTGCTTCTGCACTCACTCTGTTGTGAGTGCCAACACATACCTTCTGGAAAATGCTATTGTATACTTGTGAAAGAATGAGAATAAAAAGGAAAATATCACCTTAGATTTATTTATATATTTATCTCTGTCTAACTATTTACTTATTTTTTTTAATTGTGTGGTAAAATACACATAACATTTCCAATTTTAACTATTTTTAAGTGTATAGTTTAGTGACATTAAGCACATTCTCATTGTTATGCAACTATCACCACCATCATCTCTAGAACTTTCTCATCATCCAAAACAAAAACTCTGTCCCTATTACACAATTACCCCTCATCCTGTCTCCCCTTAGGCCCTGATAAACACCATTCTACTTTCTGTCTCTATAAATTTGACTATTCTAGATACATGATATCGTTTGAATATTTGTTCTTTCCAAGTCTCATGTTGAAATGCAATCCCTAGTGTCAGAGGTGGGGCTTGGTGGGAGGTGATTGGATCATGGGGGCAGGTCCCTCATGAATGGCTTGGCACCATCCCCTTCATGATAAATGAGTTTACATAAGATCTAGTTGTTTAGAAGTTAGTGGCACCTTCTCACTCTCTTTCTTGCTCCTAATCTTGCCATTTTTTGTGCCTGTTCTTTATCTTCCACCATGATTGTAAACTTCTTGAGGCCCTCAACAGAAGCAGATGCCAGCCCCACACTTCCTGTACATTGTGCAGAACTGTGGGCCAATTAAACCTCTTTTTATAAATTACCTAGTCTCAGGTATTCCTTTACAGCAACACAAGAACAGTCTGGTAAAGAAAATTGGTTCCAGGAGTGGTATATTGCTATAAAGATACCTGAAAATGTAGAGGTAACTCTGGAACTTGGTCAGGAGAAAAGAATTGAAGAGTTTGGAGGGCTTAAAAGAAGACAGAAAGATGAGGAAAAGTTGGAACGTCTTAGCTACCGGTTAAATAGTTGTGAACAAAATGCTAATAGAAATATGGACAGTGAAATCCAGGCTGACCAAATTTCAGATGGAAATAAGGAACTTTTTGAGAACTGGAGCAAAGGTCCCCCTTCCTACACTTTAGCAATTAACTTGGCTGCATTGTTTTCATAGCCTGGATTTCACTGTCCATATTTCTATTAGCATTTTGTTCACAACTATTTAACCGGTAGCTAAGACGTTCCAACTTTTCCTCATCTTTCTGTCTTCTTTTAAGCCCTCCAAACTCTTCAATTCTTTTCTCCTGACCAAGTTCCAGAGTTACCTCTACATTTTCAGGTATCTTTATAGCAATATACCACTCCTGGAACCAATTTTCTTTACCAGACTGTTCTTGTGTTGCTGTAAAGGAATACCTGAGACTAGGTAATTTTATTTCATAGCCTAGTGATATGTGGAAGTTTCTACTTAAGAGTAATGACTTTGCTGTTGTAAACAATGCTGCAATGAACATTCGTGTGCATATGTCCTTATAGTAGAACGATTTGTAATCCTTTGGATATATACCCAGTAATGGGATTGCTGGGTCAAATGGAATTTCTATTTCTAGGTCCTTGAGGAATCGCCACACTGTCTTCCACAATGGTTGAACTAATTTACACTCCCACCAACAGTGTAAAAGTGTTCCTATTGCTCCACATCCTCTCCAGCATCTGTTGTCTCCAGATTTTTTAATGATCGCCATTCTAACTGGCGTGAGATGGTATCTCAATGTAGTTTTGATTTGCATTTCTCTGATGACCAGTGATGATGAGCATTTTTTCATATGTTTGTTGGCCTCATGTTTGTCTTCTTTTGTAAAGTGTCTGTTCATATCCTTTGCCCACTTTTGAATGGGCTTGTTAGTTTTTTTCTTGTAGCAGAAGATCAAACACCGCATGTTTTCACTCATAGGCGGGTGTTGAACAATGAGAACACATGGACGCAGGGAGGGGAGCACTACACACTGGGGTCAGTTGGGGGGAAATAGGGGAGGGTCGGTGGGGGGTGGGGAGCTGGGGAGAGATAGCAAGGGGAGAAATGCCAGATGTAGGTGATGGGGAGGAAGGCAGCAAATCAGACTGCCACTTGTGTACCTATGCAACAATTTTGCATGTTCTTCACATGTACCCCAAAACCTAAAATGCAATAAAATAAATAAATGGGAAAAAAATAAATTAATTAATTAAAAAAAAAAGAGTAATGACTTAGGGAATCTGACAGAAGAAATTTTTAAGCAACAAAGTATTCAATATTTGACCTGGGGCTGAGCATGGTGGCTCATACCTGCAATGCCAGCACTTTGGGAGGCCAAGGTGGATAGATCACAAGGTCAGAAGATCGAGACCATCCTCATCAACATGGTGAAATCCCACCTCTACTAAAATACAAAACACTAGCTTGGTGTGGTGGCATGCACCTATAGTCTCAGCTTCTTGGGAGGCTGAGGCAGGGGATCTCTTGAGCCAGAAGGGTAGAGGTTGCAGTGAGCCGAGATCATGCCACTGCACTCCAGCCTGGTGACAGAGCAAGACAAAAAAAAAAAAAAAAAAAAAAAAAAAAAAAAAAAAAAAAAAAAAAAAAAAAAAAAGAAAGAAAGAAAGAAAGAAAAATAAAGATTTGACTTTGATGAATAGATAAATAATGGATGGATTAGACACATATATAACAATGGGATATTATTTCAGCCTGTAAAAGGAAGGAAATTCTGACCTGTGTTACAACATGGATAAATCTTGAAGACATGCTAAGTGAAATAAGCTAGACACAAAAGAACAAATACTATATGATTTCATTAATATAAGGTACTGTATTAGGCTGTTCTTGCATTGCTATCAAGGAACATCTTACACTGGGTAATTTATAAAGAGAAAAGTTTAATGGGCTCACAGTTATGCAGGGTGTACAGGAAGCATGGTGCTGGCATCTGTTTCTGGTGATGGCCTCAGGAAGATTACAATCATGGAGAAGGTGAATGGGGAACAGGTGCACCAAATAGCAAGAGCAGGAGTGAGAAAGAGAGCATGGGGAATTCCACATGTATTTAAACAACCAGATCTCTCATGAACTCACTTATAACCAAGGGAATGGTGCTAAGTCATTCGTGTGGGACCTCCCACTATGATCCAAACATCTTCAACCAGCCCCCACCTCCAACACTGTGGATTGCATTTCAACATGCGATTTGGAGAAAACATGTATCCAAACTATATCATTTTGTTCCTGACCTCCCAATTCTGATGTCCTTCTCACATTGAAAAATAGAATAATCTCTCTTTAACAGATTTTTTATCTATTTGTTGATAGATATTTGGGCTGTTTGACCTTCCAGCTACTGTGAATTAAGCTACTGTAAAAATGAGCATGCGCATATTTCTTGGAGATCTGATTTTAGTTTTTTGGGGTGTATACCCAGAGTTGGAATTGCTGAATGGTAATTTTATTTTTTAACTTTTTGAGAAAATGTCATATTGTTTTCCATAATAGCTGTAACATTTTACATATCCATCATGATGCACGAGGGTTCTAATTTCTCTATTTTATTGTAAAATAGACTCTTCACCTATCCCCTGAAAGAGACTCATGTATCCTCAGGGGTTCTCAGATCATAGTTTGAGAGTAATTATGCAAAATCAAAGAGAAAACATGTTGGCAATTTTATTAGATATTTCAAAATTTGCCCCTATCAGAGTTATACCACTTTGTGGCAACACATGAAAGTGTCTGTTTCCTCACAGCCTTGCCAATAGAGTTGTTAAACTTTTGTATTTTGTCCTTGCTCATTCCTCCCAAGCTAACTATGGGAGGAATTTAGTTTATATTTTAAATTTAAAGCAAGGATGATAAATGTCCCTTCCTGAAACCAACTCCCTTCTTGTTCAGGGATCTAAACCTCTTTGTAAAATTAATGCAATTCCAAAGGATTAGAATTATGGTAGATGGTAGGGGCTTCAACTCTGCTAAGCTATAAGCATAGTTAAGCGATAACCATTCATTGTTCCCTAGCTTGCTTACTGCTTCGGAGTCATGTACCAGAAGTCACACAATTTGTAAATTCACCAATTGCTTCTATAGATTACATCACTATTGTAAAATCTAAGACTGGCCTTTGAGATATCTTTTAGACATTTGCATTCTGGCAAACTTACTGACACTACCTAGACCCATGACTCATAGCAAGGAACTCACTTTACCAGTCCTGTGACTGCCTCACCCAGAAACAGACTCAGCACTGGAAGACATTTCTCACACTTCTATGATTTCATTCCCAACCAATCAGTAGCACCTGTTCCTTAGCCCCCTGCCCACCAAATTGTCTTTTCAAAACCCTAGGCTCTGAGCTTTTGAGGGGGCAGATTTGAGAATTATCTCTCATCCTTCCACTATGATGCTTTGTGATAATTAAATTTATTTTCTGAAGGAAAAAAAAAACAATCTTTTGTATTTAACTAACATGATAGGTACAAAAATGTTATTTTGGCAAAATCTTCACTTGCATTACTCTTATTATGAGGGAGGGTGAAATTTTTTTATGTTTAATGGCCATTTCAGTTCACTTTTTTGGTGACCTGTCTGTTCATACACTTTGCCCACTTTTATATTGAGTTGCACCCTTTTATTCTTGGTCTCTGCAAGCTCATTTTATATTTTTAACTTTTTGCTGTCATATAAGTTGAATATTTTCCCCACAGTTGTCATTAGTCATTGATTTTGCTAATGGTGTTATTTGTGAATGGAGAGGTTTTTTGATGTTTATATAGCAAGATTACTTTTATGAATTCAGAATGGTGAGTCATAGTAGGAAGGGGCTTCCTCAATATTTAAAAGGTCTTACTCAGTATTTAAAGGAAGCATAACTTTTTCTAAAAAATCCAGAAATCTCCATTTTTATTTGAAAGTTTTCAATTTCAAAATGTTGACCTATTTTTTTTTTTTTTTTTTTTAAGAGTACCTGAACCTAGGGCGTCTTCAGCCCAGGGGCAAGGCATTTGCAATCTCCACACTAAGGCTGTTCCATAGTGTTGGGAACTCAGGACATCATGTCATAATCATGACTCTTTTTGAGTACCAATGTATCAAGCCTATGCTTGTAGCTCCACCCCTTCCCCTACTCCTAGCCAGAATGAATCCTTCAAATCTACGGAAAGAGTCACAGGACTTCAAATGAAGGCAATTGATGGATCAGCTATGAATGGATTAAAATTTTAGCAGCTCAGGGCTGGAAAGGAAACTCAGAATTTTCTTCATCTTTTTCTGTCTTGGATGTCTCATATTGGAGCCCTTTTGATAATCATTGCCTAGTACTGTAGTTTTCTTGCTTGCACACCTCTAATGAGAGGGACATGTTACCTAACTTCCTAGAAAGACTCAGTCTTTGATCATTGCTGATTTGCCTCCCCCCCCCCAACTTTTTTGAGACAGAATATCACTCTGTGGAGTGTGGTGGTGTTATCATAGCTCACTGCAGCCTCAAACTCCTGGGCTCAAGCAGTCTTCCCACCTCAGCTTCCTGAGTAGCTAGGACTGCAGGTGTGGACCACCATACCTGGCTAATTTTTTTTTTTTAACATTTTTGGTAGAGACAGAGTCTTACTGTGTTGCCCAGGCTTGAATTGCTGTTGTTAGATTCAAACCCACGTCTTCTATGACCCCAGACCCCTAGTTCTCATTTCACCCTGGAAGGTCACAACAGAGCATATGCAGTCTCCATACAATGTAAACAAACTGTATTGGCTGCCTGGAAGTTACCAGGTTGCCACACTTCTGTGCCTTTCTTCCTTCCAAGCTCATGGTATCTCTCTCCCATATCATGCTGTCTTCATGGAAGATGAATGTCTTGTCCATAACTTATTACAGTGCCTGACATGTGATAAGTGTTTAACAAATATTTACTAAATTAATGGATGAATTTTAAAAGTCAACCAAATCGTCTCACTCTGTGCCTCTTTTCCTCCCCATTTACCTTCTCCATCTCAGCCCAGTGATCTATCACATCTCTAGTGAAGTTAAACGTGGGTGGAGCTTCCAGGTGGCCCCACGGCACAGACACCAGTTGCCTGTTATTAATGTGGAGAGTGTGGCTGGGCATCTGAGTACCCCACAGGGTGCAGAGTCCCTGAAGTTTTCGCAGCCAATACATGTTCGGACCTGTAAAAGGAAGAAGAGACACAGGTGAGAGCTTCTTTAACAGATTGCTCCACTGATCATCAGCAGCTTCAGGAGATTCATCCAAACCTTATAGAATTCTTCCCAGGAATTAATTTGCTGTGATTATGAGTAAATTGGACTCAGCATCTGTTTCAGTGTCCTTGTGGGGTGCTGTTTTCTATAGGCACAAGAGGATACAGAAAACGTCCCAGATCCTACATCCTCAACACTTCTGACAGTTTTGTGAACACCCAATTCCATATAATAAATCCCCTTGTGCTTAAAATACAGCGGGTCATATATTGGATTGTAGTTCCCAGAAATTCACTCCATTCCTGTTCTAGGATTATACATCCCCGTTCATTTTTATGTGACTTCCCAGGAGGAAGAATATGTATTTACTTCTCATTGATTTTGGCTTGCTCACGGGATATGCTTCAGTCAATGAGATGTGAGTGTCTGGTATCGTATGGTTCATCAGAAACTCACATTTCTCCCCTCCGCATGAGACTTGCACAACCCGTATCAGTTCTGTACCATCAGAATGGGACCCAGAACAACCAAAAATGTGGAGTTGAGCTGAGCCTAGCATGACCACTGACAACACACAGACCCATGGGGGAAAATATGTATGACTTAAAGCTACTGAGATGTTTGGTTTTTTTTTTTTAAGAGTACCTGAACCTAGGGCGTCTTCAGCCTAGGGGCAAGGCATTTGCAATCTCCACACTAAGGCTGTTCCATAGTGTTGGGAACTCAGGACATCATGTTTGTTACTGTAGCAAATGCTAATTAATACAAGTAGCATCATTTTCTTTAAATTCAACCTGGGCTGATAACATCCTAAATCCTAGGTCTTATGCATCTAGTGCACAGGGCCTAATACAATCACTTTAGAAATTATAGGTGTTGTAATTGTTGTTTCCATATAATTTATTCCAAGGAGGTCGTTCCAAGGCTGTGTAGGCTGGTCTTTAGGTTACACCCAAGGTACCATGAAGAGGTTGTAGAATTTAAGTCTAATGGCTTTTTTTTTTTTTTTTTAAGAAAATTTATTTCCATAGGCTTTTGGAAAACAGGCGGTATTTGGTTACACGAGGAAGTTTTTTACTGGTAATTTAAAAGAGTTTTGTGCACCAATCACCCGAGCAGTATACACTTAACCCATTTTGTAAACTTTTATCCCTCACCTCCTTCCCATCTTTTCCCCCAAGTCCCCAAAGTTCTGTGTATCATTCTACTTTTCTTTTTCTTTTTTTAAATTCTTCCTAACATATTCTATCATACACCTTTGTATCAGTCTTATGCCTTTGCAATTTATAGCTTAGCTCCCACTTATGAGTGAGAACATATGATGTTTGGTTTTCCATTCCTGAGTTACTTTACTTTGAATAATAGTCTCCTATCCCATCCAGGCTGCTGTGAATGCCATTAATTCATTCCTTTCTATGGCTGAGTAGTATTTATATATATGTATGTGTGTGTATACACACACACACCACAGATTGACAGGCATTTGGGCTGGTTCTATATTTTTGCAATTGCAAATTGTGCTGCTATAAACATGTATGCGTAATGACTTCTTTCATGTAATGACTTCTTTTCCTCTGGGTAGATACTCAGTAGTGGGATTGCTGGACAGTTCTACTTTCAGTTCTTTGAGGAATCTCCAAGCTGCTTTCCATAGTGGTTATACCGGTTTACATTCTTACCAGCAATATAGAAGTGTTCCCTTTTCATCACATCCATAGCAACATCTGTTATTTTTTGATTTTTTGATTATGGCCATTCTTGCAAGAGTACGATGGTATCACATTGTGGTTTTGATTTGCATTTCCCTGATTGCTAGTGATGTTGAGCATTTTTTCATATTCGTGTTGGATATTCTTTTGAGAATTGTCTATGTCCTTAGCCCACTTTTTTATGGGATTTTTTTTCTTGCTAATTTATTTGAGTTTCTTGTAGATTCTGAATATTAGTCCTTTGTCAGATGCGCAGATTGTGAAGATTTCCTCCCACTCTGTGAGTTGTCTATTTACTCTGCTGACTGTTCCTTTTGCTCTAAAAAAGCTCTTTAGTTTAATTAAGTCTCACCTATTTATCTTTGTTTTTGTTGCATTTGCTTTTGGGTTCCTGGTCATAAAATCTTTGCATAACCCAATGTCTAGAAGAGTTTTTCTGATGTTATCTTCCAGAATTTTTATAGTTTCAGGTCTTAGATTTAAGTCTTTGATCCATCTTGACTTGGTTTTTGTATGAGGTGAGAGATGAAGATCCAGTTTCATTCTCCTACATGTGACTTGCCAATTATCTCAGCACCATTCGTTGAATAGGGTGTCCTTTCCTCACTTTATGTGTCTGTTTGCTTTGTCGAAGATCAGTTGACTATAAGTATTTAGGTTTATTCCTGGGTTCTCTATTCTGTTCCATGGTTCTATGTGTCTATTTTTATACCAGTACCATGCTCTTTTGGTGACTATGGCCTTATAGTATATTTTTGAAATCAGGTAATGTGATGTCTCCAGATTTGTTATTTTTGTCTTACTTTGGCTATGAGGACTCTTTTTGTTCCATATGAATTTTAGGATTATTTTTTCTAGTTCTGTGAAGAATAATGGTGGTATTTTGATGGAAATTGCATTGAATTTGTAGATTGCTTTGGGCGATATGGTCATTTTTACAATATTTATTCTATTCATCCATGAGCATAGGATGTGTTTCCATTTGCTTGTGCCATCTGTGATTTCTTTCAGCAGTGTTTTGTAGTTTTTCTTGCAGAGATCTTTTACCTCTTTAGGAATATTTTTTTGCAGCTATTGTAAAAGGAGTTGAGTTCTTGATTTGATTCTCAGCTTGGTTGCTGTTGGCGTATAGCAGAGCTACTTTTTTTTGTACATTAATTTTGTATCCTGAAACTTTGCTGGATTAATGTATCAGTTCTAAGAGCTCTTTGGAGGAATCTTTAAGGTCTTCTAGGTATACAGTTATATTATCAGCAAACAGCAACAGTTTGACTTCCTCTTTCCCAATTTGGATGCCCTTTATTTCTTTCTCTTGTCTGATTGCTCTGGTTAGGACTTCCAGTACTATACCGGATAAAAGTGGTGTGAGTGGGCATTCATGTCTTGTTCTAGTTCTCAGAGGGAATGCTTTCAACTTTTTCCCATTCAGTATTATGTTGCCTGTGGGTTTGTCATAGATGGTTTTTATTACCTTAAGATATGTCCTTTGTATGCTGATGTTGCTAAGGGTTTTAGTCATAAAGGGATGCTGGATTTTGTCAAATGCTTTTTCTACATCTATTGAGATGATCATGTGATTTTTGTTTTTAATTCTGTTTATGTGGTGTATCACATTTATTGGCTTGCATATGTTAAACCATCCCTGTATCTCTGGTATGAAACCCACTTGATCATGGTGGATTATCTTGTTGATATGCTGTTGGATTTGGTTAGCTAGTATTTTGTTAAGAATTTTTGCATCTATGTTCATCAGGATATTGGTCTATAGTTTTCGTTTTTGTCACATCCTTTTCTGGTTTTGATATTAGGGTAATATTGGCTTCATAGAACGATTTAGGGATGATTCTCTTTCTCTCTTGTGGAATAATGTCAGTAGGATTGGTACCAGTCCTTCTTTGAATGCCTGGTAGAATTCAGCTGTGACTCCCTCTGGTCCTGGATTTTGTTGGTGATAATTTTTTTATTGACATTTCAATCTCACTGCTTGTTATTTGTCTGTTCAGGGTTTCTAATTCTTCCAAATTTAAGCTAGGAGAGTTGTATCTTTCCAAGAATTTATCCATCTCCTCTAGGTTTTTAAATTTATCTACAGGAAGCTATTTGTAGTAGCCTTGGATGATCTTTTGTATTTCTGTGGTGTCAGTTGTAATATCTCCCATTTCCTTTCTAATTGAGCTTATATGCATCTTCTGTCTTATTTTTTGGTTAATTTTCCTAATGATCTATCCATTTTTTAAAAATCTTTCCCAAGAATCAGCATTTCGTTTCATTTATCTTTTGTATTTTTGTGTCAGTTTCATTTCATTCTGCTGTGATCTTGGTTATTTCCTTTATTCTGCTGGGTTTGGGTTCTAGTTCCTTGAGGTGTGACCTTAGGTTGTCTATTTGTGCTCTTTCAGACTTTTTGATGAAGGCATTTAAGGCTATGAATTTTCCTCTTAGTACCTCCTTTGCTCTTTCCCAGAAGTTTTGATAGATTGTGTCACTATTATCCTTCAGTTCAATAATATTTTTTGAGATGGAAATTTTGTTCTTGTTGCCCAGGCTGGAGTGCAATGGCACAATCTCGGCTCACTGCAACCTCTGCTCCTGGGGTTCAAGTGATTCTCCTGCCTCAGCCTCCTGAGTAGCTGGGATTACAGGCGCTTGCCACCACACCCAACTAATGTTTTGTATTTTTAGTAGGGGTTTCACCATGTTGGCCAGGCTGGTCTTGAACTCCTGACCTCAGATCATCCGCCCACCTCGGCCTCCCAGTGGGCTGGGATTACAGGTGTGAGCCACTGTGCCTGGCCCAAGAAAATTTTTAATTGCTGTCTTGATTTCATTGTTGACCCAATGATGATTCAGGAACAGGTTATTTAATTTCCATGTATTCACATGATTTTGAAGGTTCCTTTTGGAGTTGATTTCCAATTTTGTTTCACTATGGTCTGACAGAGTACTTGATATAATTCCGGTTTTCTCAAATTTGTTGAGACTTGTTTTGTGTTTTATCATATAGTCTATCTTGGAGAAAGTTCCATGCACTGATGAATAGAATGTATATTCCATAGCTGTTGGGTAGAATGTTCTGTAAATATCTGTTAAGTTTATTTGTTCCAGAGTACAGTTTAAATCAATTGTTTCTTTGTTGACTTTATGTTTTAATGACCTGTCTAGTGCTGTCAGTGGAGTATTGAAGTCCCCCACTATTATTGTGTTGCTGTTTATATTACTTCTTAGGTCTAGTAGTAATTGTTTTATAAATTTGGGATCTCCAGTGTTAGGTGCATATATATTTAGGATTGTGATATTTTCCTGTGGACAAGGCCTTTTATCATTACATAATTTCCCTCTTTGTCTTTTTTTAACTGCTGTTGCTTTAAAGTTTGTTTTGTTTGATATAAATATAGATACTCCTACTTGCTTTCAGTGTCCATTTCCACCCCTTTATTATGCATTAGATGAGTCTCTTGAAGGCAGGAGTACTTGGTTGGCACAATCTTATCAATTCTGTAATTCTATATCTTTTAAGTGGACCATTTACATTCAACGTTAGTACTGAGATATGAGGTACTATTTCATTCATTGTGCTATTTGTTGCCTGTATACCTTGGGGTTTTTTAAATTGTATTTTTGTTTTATAGGTTATGTGAGACTTATGCTTCAAAGAGGTTCTGTTTTGATGTGTTTCCAGGATTTGTTTCAAGATTTAGCAGTCCTTTTAGCTGTTCCTTTTTTTTTTTTTTGAGACGGAGTTTTGCTCTTGTTACCCAGGCTGGAATGCAATGGCGCGATCTCGGCTCACCGCAACCTCTGCCTCCTGGGTTCAGGCAATTCTCCTGCCTCAGCCTCCTGAGTAGCTGGGATTACAAGCACGCGCCACCGTGCCCAGCTAATTTTTTGTATTTTTAGTAGAGACGGGGTTTCACCATGTTGACCAGGATGGTCTCGATCTCTTGACCTCGTGATCCACCCGCCTCGGCCTCCCAAAGTGCTGGGATTACAGGCACGCGCCACCATGCCCAGCTAATTTTTTTATAGTTTTAGTAGAGACGGGTTTTTACCGTGTTGACCAGGATGGTCTCGATCTCTTGACCTCGTGATCCACCCGCCTCGGCCTCCCAAAGTGCTGGGATTACAGGCGTGAGCCACCGTGCCCGGCCTAGCAGTTCTTGTAGTGCTGACTTGGTAGTGGTGAATTCTCTCAGTATTTGTCTGAAAAAGACTATATCTTTCCTTCATTTATGAAGCTTAGTTTTGCTGACTACAAAATTCTTGGCTAATTTTTTTTTAAGGAGGGTGAAGGTAGGGCCCCAATCCCTTCTAACTTGTAGGATTTCTGCTGACAAATTTGCCATTAATCTGATAGGTTTTTCTTTATAGTTTACCTGTTGCTTTTGCCTCACAGCTCTTAAGATTCTTCCCTTCATCTTGACTTTAGATAACGTGATGACAATGTGCCTAGGCAATGATCTTTTTGCAATGAATTTCCCAGGTGTTCTTTAAACTTCTTGTATGTGTATGTCTAAGTCTCTGGCAAGGCTAGGAAAGTTTTCCTCGATTATTCCCTTAAATATATTTTCCAAATTTTTAGATTTTTCTTCTTTCCCAAGGATGTCAATTCTTCTTAGCTTTGGTCATTTAACAAAACCCTAAACTTCTTGGAGATTTTGTTCATTTTTAAAATTCTTTTTTTCTTTGTCTTTGTTGGATTCAGTTAACTCAAAAATCTTGTCTTTGAGCTCTGAAGTTCTTTCTTCTGCTTGTTCAATTTCATTACTGAGACTTTTCAGTGCATTTTTCTCTATGTGTATCCTTTATTTTCTAAAGTTGTGATTGTTTTTTATTTATGCTATTTCACTGAAGACTTCTCCCATCAAATCTTGTATCATTGTTTTGGTTTCCTTAAATTGGACTTCATCTTTTCTTGTGCCTCTTTGATTAGCTTAATACTTGCCCTTCTGAATACTTTCTTCAGGTAAATCAGGGGTTTATTCTTGGTTTGGATCCATTGCTGGTGAGCTAGTGTGATTTTTGGGGGTTGTTAAAGAACCTTGTTTTATCATATTGCCAGAATTATTTTTCTGGTTCCTTCTTATTTGGGTAGGCTGTCAGAGGGAAGATCTGGGCTCAAGGGTACTGTTCAGATGCTTTTGTCCCACAGGATGTTTCTTTGATGTAGTATTCTTCCCCTTTTCCTAGGGACATGGCTTCCTGAGAGCCAAACTGTTGTGATTGTTATTTCTCTTCTGGATCTAGCGACCCAGCCTGGGGTATCAGGCTCCAGGCTGGTCTTGGGGGTTGTCTGCAGGTCTCTCAGCTGTGGATACCAGCACCTGCTCTGCTAGAGGTGGCAGTAAAATGGACTTTGCAGGAAATAAAAATAAATGATAGTTTCCCCTTCAAAGCTTTCCTCTTAGTTCATTCGTTCAAATGATAGTTTCTTCAAAGGTTAATTCACTTTAAAGCTTTTGCTAATAATTTTAAAGTAGCCATTAGTCATAATAAAGAAATAAGTGCATCCCGTGTTTTTAGTTCTTACACTTTAACCTAGATGTTTGCCCTGATGGGCCTGGACAAGCTCAGGCAAGTCTTAGGTCAAAGATTATTCCCCTTCCTTATTTGAAAATGTTATCACTTCTCTATGCATTCCTCAAGTTACTTCCTCTTTTCCTTAGTTCTCCACTGCCTTTACTTCTTTAGAAAATGTCCAAGTTTTTAGCCAATTGGGTCAAGCATAGAATGTGAGGTCCTGTTCCGGCCAATGAAAACTGGACACAGCAGTAGGGTGACTGTGTCAGGTTGTGAAAGTTGTAAATGTCCGTGTCTCCCTTGTTCAGGTGTGCTCTCATGGCAAGACTACCACCAAGTTGCACCCTTCCTGCAGGAAGTAAAGCTAGCCTTGCTGAGTGATCCATTGTCTTGGTATGGATTTTTCCCAATGTTATAAAGCCATTTCCAACAGACTTTGTGGGGGTCTTTAGTTTGGGTTGTTTAATGCAGTGTTTTTGTGCTGGTTGATTTCCTGCCAGGAGGGGGTGCCTTCAAGAGAGCATCAGGTGTGTTAGTATAGGGAGAATAAGGTGAGGGGTGGGGCCCTAGAACTTTCAAGAGAATATGCCATTTGTTTTCAGCTACCAGGGAGGGCAGGGAAGGACCATTAGGTAGGGGCAGAGTAAGGCATGTCTGAGATCAGACTTTTCTTGAGTGCGGCTTGCTGTGGCTGCTGTGGGGGATGGGGATGTGGCTATCAGGTCAATGGAATTACGTTCCCAGGAGTATTATGGCTGCCTCTGCTGTGTCATGCAGGTTGTCAGGGGTGTGGGGAAAGCTAGAAGTACAGGCCTCACCCAGCTCCCATGCAACCCAAAAGATCAGGCTCACTCCCACAGTGACCCCATCCAACAGCACAGAGTTTGTTTCCAGGCAGGAGGTGAGTAGGGCTGTGAACTTGTTCCACGCTACTAGCCTCCTAGCTGAGAGGGCAACCAAGACTTTCATGCTTTCCTCCCTGCCTGTCGAGTCTGCATACTGGATTCATGCCCTCCCCTGACTTCTGGCCAGAAGACAGTGTTTGTTTGGAATGGTTACAAAGTTTAGCTGGAGGTTTCCTTCTCCTGTGGTCTTTTCTCAGTTCCTCTAATAACCCTCCTCAAGGCCCCCTGTGAAACAAGTCAAAACTAGCTTTTCTTGGGACCCAAAGAGCCCATAGGACTTTTCCCACTGCTTCCTTCACCCCTGTATTTCACTCAGCTCTCTAAATTGACTCAGCTCCACCTAAGGTCAAATCCTTCTCCTGTGACCTAGACCTTCAGGTTTCCCAGTGAGGGTGTGTGTTTAGGGGCAGGCAATTCCCCTTTCCCACTGTCACAGCTTGGGCACTCACAGTATTTGGGCTGTCTCCCAAGTCCTGCAAACAATCCACTTCCTTCAAAGGGTCTGTGGATTCTCTCAGAATCTTTTTATTATCTTTTTATACTTATTTTATTTTATTTTCCTGGTATACTCCTGCAGTAGTTCTGGAGCAAACGTTCACAGTGTGAGTCTCCACATGCTGCTCTGTCCATCCAAGCTGAGGCTGCCAGCTACTTTTGCCTCCTAGCTGCCATCTTGACTTTCTAATAATCTTTAATGACTTTTGATTTAAAGAATCCAGCCAGTATTCAAGCAAATGGGCTGGATTTCCAATGCTGTATTTTATTTTATTTATTTATTTATTTAACTAGGAAGTAACAGCCAAAATGCTCAAGGTATCTGTATTATTCAGGGTTCCCTAGAGGAACAGAACTAATGGAATATATATGTGCGTATATTATATATATATATATATATATATACACACACACACACATATATATTCCATATATATACACACATATATATTCCATATATATGAAAAATATTTCATATATATTCTTATATATGTATATTATATATATTCTATATATATAAGAATATATATATGGAATATATATATGAAATATATTTCATATATATATATGAAATATATTTCATATATATATATGAAATATATTTCATATATATATATATATTCCATTAGTTCTGTTCCTCTAAGGAACCCCAAATAATACAGATACCTTGTATAATATATCTATATAATATATATATAAACTCATATATATATATATATGAGTTTATTAAATATTAACTCACACAATTGCAAAGTCCCACAAGGTCCCACAATAGGCTATCTGCAGGCTAAGGAGCAAGGAGAGCCAGTCTGACTTCCAAAATGGAAGAACTTGGAGTCCAATGTTTTAGGACAGGAAGCATCCAGCATGGGAGAAAGATATAGGCTGGAAGACTATGCCAGTCTTTCTTCACATTTTTCTACCTGCTTATATTCTAGCCTTGCTGGCAGCTGATTAGATGGTGCCCACCCAGATTAAGGGTGGGTCTGCCTTTCCCAGTCCACTGACTCAAATGCTAATCACTTTTGGCAACACTCTCACAGAAACACACCGAGGATCAATACTTTGTATCCTTCAATTCAATCAATACTTTGTATCCTTCAATTTAATCAAATTGACACTCAGTATTAACCATCAGTGTATCTGATACTTCTGTCTCCTACTTTTTTATAGAATAGAATAAGAATTAAAGATTTCCATACCAACTCCTGAGCAGAACTACACATGGCTTTTGTACCTGCTGGTCACTCTCTTTTTCCATAATAGGCTCTTCCTCATTCTTCTGGCCTCACCTCTAAGATGCATCCTTCTCTGACCACCACTGAACTCCCAGCCCCCTGTGACCACCTTCTTCTAGCTGCCCACATCCCTCCCTATTACTGTGATAAAGGTGCCTTTTCCTCTGCCTAGTGTTGCCTCCTCACTAAGACTTGACAGCTACACTCTTTCACGGCCCCTAGGAATTTCTGCTTTTCTATGGGGATTTTTGCTCTTCTCACTAGCCGTGACTGAAAAATTAGTGAGGTTATCATGGATTATGACCCATCAGCCCATTCCTTGAAACAGTCCTTACCTACAAATTTCTCTCAGGATGTCTTTCTAGGGAGAGCTTGATCCACCCTCCTCTCCAGCCAGCAGCTCCAGAATTCCTACAGCCTTGGAAGAGAGCATATAACTCAGACAGACAGCTTCAGAATCCCCAATCAGAATCAGCTAATTATTGACATAGGGTAACTTTGGTGGCTTACAAAGGGTAACATCCTCCTAGCCAAGTTTATAAACTTTACAACATTAGAGCATTTGAGGCCAACTTGATTTGCACTTTCAGTCCAAGGGGCCTGAGGCAGGTTTATGCCCAGGAATGACAGAAAATTATTGCTTCAGCCAAACAGAGAGAAATGGAGCTCACATAGGCTTGATGAATGCTCTTTTAATTCTTTGCTTTGCTTGGTCCCATCATATCACTTTTGCCTGGTTTTCCATCTCTTTTGCTTATTCCTCCTCATCTTTAGCCACGTTCACTCTGTACATTATCTCAACAACTGTCATAGCTTGGATACCATGTGGCTTGCCAATGGCCCCCACATGTGTGTCTCCAGCCTGGATTTCTCTCCTGTGTCCTCGACTGTTTCATCCACTCTCATCTACTTGACTTCACCTGGATGTTTAACAGGGATCTCAAACATACTTTGTTCAAGCATACTTTGTTGATCTTATCCTTCCCTGTCCTCCCCCATTCCAGGTGTGGTTTTATCCATCTCAGCAAATGACACTCCTATTCTTCAAGTTCTTCCAACATCAAATCTTGGAGACTTCCCTCACTCTTTTCTTTCATACATGGATGTGAAAAAGCCATCAGATCCACCTTCAGGCTATGTTCAGAGTCTGATGCATTCTCTTCCCTGTTCCAACCCAACACTGTGCTAAGTCCAAAACTCAACAGGGAAAAACAACTCTTTATGTCTCTTTATATTTGTTTTATTTTGAAACAGGGTCTCTCTGTTGCCTAGGCTGGAGTGCAGTAGTGTGATCACAGCATTTTGCAGCCTCCAACTATCAGGCTCAAGCAACCATCCCACCTCAGCTTCCTGAGCATCTGGGATTACAGGCACATGCCATTATGCCCAGCTAATTTTTTAATGTTTTGTAGAGACTGGGTCTCACTATTGTTGTTCAGGCTGGTCTCAAACTCCTGAACTTAAGTGATCCTCTCATCTTGGCCTCCCAAAGATTACAGGTATGAGACACCATGCCTGGCTAATATTGCCTTAAAGCTGGTCTCAGCCCATGCTTCAGCTCTCTCAGGCTAGAGTTGCAAATTGGTGATTCTACAGTTCTGTGTCTTGAAGGTGGCCCCACTTCCATGGCTTCATGAGGCAGGATCTAGCCCCATATTTTGTGCCTGTGCATCCAGACTTTCCAATACATCCTCTGAAAGTTAGGGAAGCCACCAAGCAGCTATGGCTCCTACATTCTGGGTGCCTGCAGAATGAAAACCATGTCGACACTGCCAAAGTTTATGGCTTGCATTCTCTAGAGCAGTTGCTTGAGCAGTGCTTGGGGGTAATTTGAGCCACGGTTAGTCTGGAGCAGCCTGGATTCAGGGAGCAGCATCCTGAGGTGGTGCAAGGAAGCAGTAGAATAAAACCATTCTGTCTTTTTTGGTCTCTGGGCCTGTGATGGGAGGAGCAACATCAAAGGTTTCTAACATACCTTTGGAACTTTCTTTCTATTATCTTATTAGCACCAGGCCACCTTTTAGTCATGCTTTAGCATATTTTGTTCTGACACATCCTTGGACTCCTCTCCTGAAGATTCTCTTTACTTCTCTACCACTATGTCGAAGAATTTTCCAAATTTTAATGATCTTCTTCCCCTTTAATTATAAATGCAGACTTTAGGTCATTCCTTTGCTGTCAAGATTTAGCATAAGCTGTTAAAAGCAACCATGAACACTTCTTGAACACTTTGCTGCTTAGATATCTCTTCCACCATACATCATAAGTCATCACTCTTAGTTCAGCTTTCCACAAAGCCTTAGGGCATGAGCACAATGCACCTGAGCTCTTTGCTACAGAGTAGCATAGATGAACTTTGCTCCAGTTCCCATTTCTATGACTTTCCATCATGGCCTGTACTGTCTATATTTCTCTCAGCATTGTAAAAAAAATAAAATTTAGGGCCGGGGCAGTGGCTCATGCCTATAATCCCAGCACTTTGGGAGGTTGAGGCAGGCAGATAACCTGAGGTTGGGAGTTTGAGACTAGCCTGACCAACATGGAGAAACTTCATCTTTACTAAAAATACAAAAAATTAGCCAGGCATGATGGTGCATGCCTGTAATTCCAGCTACCTGGGAGGCTGAGGCAGGAGAATCACTTGAACCCGGGAGGTGGAGGTTGCAGTGAGCCGAGATTGCACCATTGCACTCCAGCCTGTGCAACAAGAAGGAAACCCCATCTCAATTAAATAACCAAACAAATAAATACATAATACATATATACATAACTAAATAAATAAACTAGAATAAAATTTAGGACCTTCCAGATTTATCATACAAAAGGGAAAATTTAGGCCTTGCAAGTTGACTTACGTAACACAAGTTCCCCCGACTCTGGTGCATGACTCTTGCTTTCTGACCTTTGTCTTGAGATGTTTTACATTAACTAGACTTGTCTTTAATTAAACCTGAGCTAAACAGTGTGAAGATAGAGACCTTTGTGCCTTTGTGACTGTCTCCTTTTAACAGGATATTAAACTCTCCTCTTAGAGTGTAATCAAAAGTAGCCAATCAAAACTTTTTTTTTCTTTTCTCAGAGACAGAGTTTCGCTTTGTCGCCCAGGCTGGAGGGCAGTGACATGATCTCAGCTCACTGCAACCTCTGCCTGTCAGGTTCAAGCAATTTTCTTGCCTCAGCCTCCCAAGTAGCTGGGACTACAGGTGTACGCTGCCATGCCCAGCTAATGTTTTGTATTTTTTTAGTCAAAACAGTGTTTCACCATGTTGCCCAGGCTGGTCTCGAACTCCTGAGCTCAGGCAATCTGCCTGCCTCAGCTTACCAAAGTGCTAGGATTACAGGCGTGAGCCATTACGCCTGGCCACCAATCAAATCAAAGTGTTGTAATTTTGTTCAGCAACTTCATTTTGCCAGTACAAGCAATCCTCATTTTCCCCTCCACCAAGAGCACTGCTCAACATTCATAGGAATAGCTGTGCTCCTTGGATGACTGCACTCATACTCTGTGCTTGAATGAGTTATTTTAACTAGATACTGAGTCTTCTGATTATTTTAGGTTGACAGCATTTTGGATCACAATCATTTAGCCAATCTCTAAGACATTCCAAACTTTCCCTCAACTCTTTGTCTTCTTCTGAGCCCTCCAAATTCTTCCAACCCCTTTTCATTGTTCAGTTCCAAAGCTGCTTCCACATTTTCAGATATCTTTACAGGACACCCTACTCCCTGGCACCAGTTTTCTGTTTTAGTCCATTTTTTGTTGCTATAAAGAAATATCTGAGGCCAGGCACGGTGGCTCACGCCTGTAATATCAGCACTCTAGGAGGCCGAGGCGGGTGGATCATGAGGTCGAGAGATCAAGACCATCCTGGCCAACATGGTGAAACCCTGTCTCTACTAAAAATACAAAAATTAGTCGGGCGTGGTGGTGCACCCCTGTAGTCCCAGCTACTCGGGAGGCTGAGGCAGGAGAATTGCCTGAATCCAGGAAGTGGAGGTTGCAGTGAGCCAAGATTGCGCCACTGCACTCCAGCCCAGTGCCTGGCGATGGAGCGAGACTCTATCTCAAAAGAAAGAAAGAAAGAAAGAAAGAAATATCTGAGGCTGGGTAATTTATTTCCAAAATGTTTATGAGGCCCATGATTCTGATGGCTAGAAATTTCAAGATTGATCATCTGCATCTGGCAAGGGCCTCAGGATGCTTCTATTTATGGTAAGAGGTGAAAGAGAGCTGGTGTGTGCATGGATGACATGGTGAGAGACGAAGCAAGAGAGACAGTGGGGAATTGTCAGGCTCTTTGCAACAACCAGCTCTTGTGGGAAATAATAGGATTGGACTCACTCACTCCCATGAGAAGTCATTCATGTATTCATGAGGGATCCTTCCTCATGATTCAAACACCTGTTAGGCTCCACCTCAAATTTCAACATGAGGTTTGTTGGGAGCAAACATCCAAACTGGAGCACCCCAGAACACTTTTCTTCTCAGAAATGTCTGTCCTTATCAGTTAGTCAACAAATATTGACTGAGTGCTACTCTCAGGTAGACACAGAGGTGACCATGCCAGATTCATTCCTGTTCGGAAATGAGACAGAGGATAACATGTAAAATGATTACGTTCATTTTAAATACTGTGAAGGGTAAGTCAGAGGTCAGATCATGTCACACCTCTGCTCAGAACCCACCAGTGAATCTCAGTGTCCTGCAAAACTAACATCAGAGTTTTTACTTCATTATTCAAGGTCCTGTATGATCTTCACACACTCTTTTCATCTCTGGTTTGATGTCCTGTTCCTTTACCTCTTATTCACTGCACATCAGATACGCTGGCTTTCTTCCTGTTCCTTGAAGGCGCACCTCTGCCTTAGAGTATCTGCACTTGCTGTTTCCTCTTCTGAGACTGATTTTTCACAGATATCTGCATGTATAACTCCCCTTCCTGCTTTATTTCTTTGCTAAATATTTTTGTCAGATTCTAAATGAAGCTTACCTTGACTGCCTTCTTAAAATGGCAACCCACCTCCAAGTTGGTTTTTCCTCCTCCTCCTCCTCATTACTAGGCACTATTTTCCCTAATACTCACTTCCTGCTAAGCTATCTACTTACTATTTTTGCCTCTCTCTCCTTCCATTAGAATTTAAGCTTCATGAAGACAGATTTTTTTTTCTTTTGCCCATTTTGTTCAATGAGTTAGCTCAAGGACTTTTAACAGTAGCTAGCACACAGTAAGTACTCAGTAAATAGCTGAGTGAATAAATAAGGGCTGTAAAGAAAAGAAAACATGTTGTTATAACAATGTGTGTGCCTGTGTGAAGTGTGTAGCTGTGTATTGAGATAGCCTAAGTGCGTGTATGTATGTTTTTATGTGTGCACATGTGACTGTGTGGGATGTATGTATAGCTGTTATGTGTGTGTGTGGTTCTGTGTGTGAAGATGTGTGTGAGATTGTGCACGTGTTTGTGCACGTGTGTCTATGAGTGTGTCAGTACATGGGCGTGTGTGAGACTGTGTATGTGCATTTGTGTGCAAGTGTGTGTAGTGCTATGTGAGCAGGTGTACAGGTGTTTAAGTATACTTGCATGCATGTGTGTTGGTAGATGTGGATGTGTGTGAATATATGTGTGCAAATGTGTATGTGATTATGTTTGTGACTGTCGTGTGTATGTAGCTCTGTGGTTTAGTGTACGTCTATGTATCTGTGAGTTTGGCACTGTAAGTGTTAAGTGTGTGTATTCATGTGTGTGAGTGTGGGGGGGCTAGAAGTGTGACTAGATATTAGTGTGTGCTTGCATGTGTGTCTATGCATGGCAGTGAAATTGCAGATGTATGTGTGTCTGTATTTGTATTTGTGTGTGTGTACATGTGTCTGTGTGCAAGTCCTAAATAGCACTCACACTATTTACAATGGTCTGAAAACACCTCCCTGGATGGTCCTTTGGACCTGGCCACTGGGGACACTGCCAAGTCATGATGCTGGACTTTACTGAGTTTCTTTTCCTTTCTTTCTGTTTTTCAAATTTTGTCCTTTAGACACATTTCAGGATAGCATATTCCAGTGGGAAATCTGTGAGGTGGAAAATCAAAATTTTCCTGATGACTTTTTTAAAAGGATAACAGCTAGCTTATATCTTCAGTGTTGAATAGATGTGCTCACATGTAATCTTAACAGGAACTATGCAGGAGAGGTATCCAGAGCCCCATTTTATAGATAAATAAATTGAGGCCAGAGAGGACAAGCAACTTAGCTAAGCTCCCACAGCTGGTAAGTGCTACAGGAGGACTCAGATCTGACTTCAAAGTCCAGTGTACTTCTTTTTTGTTTTTGTTTTTGTTTTTATTGCATTTTAGGTTTTGGGGTACATGTGAAGAACATGCAAGATTGTTGCATAGGTACACATGTGGCAGGGAACACCATGTTTCTGCAAAGAGCCATTTTAAAAGAAAAGAATTTGAAATGGTCACTGTTGGAGGCTGTGCACAATCAACTGGGTGCCTCTGTGTCCCTAGAATCTGACCCACAATGGGGACTCAGTGTTTGGGGAAAATAGAAAAAGTGCTGGAGTTGCTGGAGAAACTCTGGGAGCAGAACTCCATGGTGGGGGCTCAAAATTTCCGAGGGCAGGACGTTTTGAGTCAGGAATCAGAACCATCCTGGGAAAAACAGATTTTCTTTATCACGCTCCACCTCTGATTGTCTCAGGAAGTCTTTGGTGGCCTGGCTAGATGGATCCAAGGTTTTGAAGGCAGCCTAGGGCAAGAAACAATCCCTGAGAATTGCCATCAGAAGACTTATTTAAAATCCTTGCTGTACCACTTACCAAATGAACACACACACTGACCTGCTGTGTCTCAGCTTCTTCCTGTACAAAATGGGGATAAAAATAGCATCTATCTGGTAGGGTTACAGTAAAGCCTGGGTAAGACAATCCTGGAGGCTTTTCACTTATCCTGATGCCAGAGGAGTGTGATGCTGCACCTTTAAGACTCTTAGAGGTGGAGAACAAGGCAAAATGCTAGATTTCTGCAAAGCCTTATGTTTGATCTAAAAAACCTGTTCCAAAGTATCCATGTGCTTCAGGAGATAACCATGCCTCTGCTTCTCACTTTTAGAGTTGGGGGCTGCATCTGACAAGTGGCTGTGGTTTCAGCTCTCTGGAGTTCCACTTTTTTTCTCTTCCACGAAATTTGTTCACTGCAGTTTGAAGAGCCGAGGCACATGAGAAATACCAGGTACATAATTAGTGCTTTGGAAAGAAACTGCTATCTCTATGATTAATGGCAGCTTTTGTGAGGCAACTCATCCAGAAACCACATGCATGAAGGTGGGAAACTCACCAGTCGTCTGGGGTGGGAGATCTTAATGTCCCCTACTGAAAATGGGATTGCGAACTGAGTAATAGCAAGTAGGAATAACATTTATTGGTTGGGCGCAGTGGCTCATGCCTGTAATCCCAGGACTTTGGGAGGCTGAGGAGGGTGGATCACAAGATCAGGAATTCAAGACCAGCCTGGCCAGTGTAGTGAAACCCCATCTCCACTTTAAAAATACAAAAATTAGCTGGGCGTGGTGGTGGGTGCCTATAATCCCAGCTACTCATGAGGCTGAGCAGGAGAATCACTTGAACCCAGGAGGCAGAGGTTGATTAAAAATACAAAAATTAGCTGGGCGTGGTGGTGGGTGCCTATAATCCCAGCTACTCATGAGGCTGAACAGGAGAATCACTTGAACCCAGGAGGCAGAGGTTGCAAGGAGCAAAGATCGTGCCATTGCTCTCCAGTCTGGGCAACAAGGGTGAAACTCCATCTCAAAATATCTATCTATCTATCTATCTATCTATCTATCTATCTATCTATCTAGAGAGAGACAGCATTTAGTGTGCCACAAATTATGCAGGTGTTTCATTTAACCACCTCTAGCAGTTATCTATTATCATCCCCATTTCAGCATGTGGAAACTGAGGCCCAGACAGTTTAAGTCAGCCGCCCAAGGAGGCAACTGGCACCACAAGACTTGAACCCAGGCCTGTTTCACATCATGCCTAACTCTTAACCACTCTGCTGATGCCCCAACACCTGCATCCTCAGTGTCTGAATTGAAAAATATGGGAAACTGAGAAACAAATGCATGTTTTGATGTTGACGGGCCTGACATTCAAATCCCATCTCCGCAGCAGCTCTGAAAACAGCTGGGCAAGTTTGGGCAACTGAATCCACCTTTCTGAGCCTCAGATTTCTCTTCTGTAAAGTGGGGATTACCAGGTGTTTTTTTCTGTCTCAGGGCCTTTGAACCTGCCCTTCTGTCTCTGGGACAGTATCCTCCCTGACCTCCACATCTGCACAGCTTGCTCCCTCACCTTTCAGTTTGCTCAAACATCATCTTCACAAATCCTTTCCTGGCAACACTATTTAAAATCCTGCACCACCCTCCTATTCACCGCTTGTACTTTATTTTCCTCCTTAGCACTGACACCATCTGACATACTCTAATTTTTTAAATTAGATTTGTGCAAAAGTATAGAGATGTGGAAAAAGAGGCCTAGAGAGGGAAAGTCACCTGCCTGTCTACAAAGTAAGACTGTTAGATTTCTATTAGGAATTTTTTAGCATTCAAGAAAAGAAACAGATACATTCATCTGAAGAGAAAAAAGAGGTGAACAGTCTTCAGGTGTAATTTGTGCTGGACACCTCCTCAGCTCCCTGTTCTCCTCAATTATTATTGTATTTTTCATTCATTCATTCATTCATTCATCCATCCATTCAATGACTATTTACTGATACCTACTAGGCAGCAGGTCCCGATATGGGCATTAGGATGACAGACAAGACTGTGATCTAGCCCATGATTTAGAAGAGTCCACAATCTACTAGGAAAGACAGGCAAAACAAACATAAAACAATAAGCAATAGCAATGAGCTATGACACCCATGAAAGAGAATGTTAAATGGGAATTCCTCTGTTGTCTCAGAATCTTGGCTGAAGCTCCAAGGGGAGACCAGGATAACAGATAACTGCAGTTTAATGAGAGGGTGCCACATGACATACTCAGAAGTAATCCCAACTTGACTTTGGAGCTTCACCCACCTCCAGCCTGTATATGACAAAAGGCTACTGAAAAAGCCAGCAGGTGGGCTTGATGGAAGGGAATTGTAACCACCCAATGGGCTCACATTGCCTACTGACTAGGCAGAGCCGATTTATCCAGACAGGGGAATTGCCATGCCGAAAGAGTAATTCACACAGAGCCAGCTATGCAGGAGACCAGAGTTTTGTTATTACTCAAATCAATTTCTCCAAGCATTTGGGAATCAGAGATTTTAAGGATAATTTGGTGGGTAAGGGCTCTGAAAGTGGGGAGTGCTGGTTGGTCAGGATGAAGAAGAAATCATAGAGGATCAAAGTGAGTTCATCTTGCTGACATTTGTTGCTGTGTGGGATTGCAAAACCGGCTGAGCCAGGTTATCGGTCTCGTTGGTGTCATCTGCTGCATCAGAATGCCAAATATCGCAAGCACTGATCTAAGGTTTTGCAACAGTAATGTTATTCCCAGGAGCAATTTGGGGAGGTTCAGACTCTTGAAACCAGAGGCTGCTTGGCCTCGAACTGTGTAATTTCTAATCTTGTAGCTAATGTGTTAGTCCTACAAAGGGAGACTGGTCCCCAGGCAAGAAGGGGTTTTGGGGGAAAGCGTTATTATCAATTTTGTTTCAGAGTTTAAACTATAAACTAAATTACTTCCCAAGGCTAGTTTGGCCTATGCCAAGGAATGAACAAAGGCAGCTTAGAGATTAGAAGGAAGATGGGGTCGGTTAGGTCTGATCTCTTTCACTGTCATAATTTCCTCAGTTATGATTTTTGCAAAGGCAGAATTGTTTATCTTTTAGGAAGGGCTGAGGGGCTGTGTTCCACCACAGCACTGGTGGGCAGGTATTTCAAGAAAATAACTTGTACTAATAACTAACAGCTCTGGGCACTTATCTGTACACTTTAGAAATACAAACTCTTGGCTGGGCATGGTGGCTCACGCCTGTAATTCCAGCACTCCCAGCACTTTGGGAGGCTGGGATTACCTCCCAAAGTGCTGATCACCTGAGGTCAGGAGTTCCAGACCAGCCTGGCCAACATAGAGAAACCCTGTCTCTCCTAAAAATACAAAATTAACTGGGCGTGGCAACCCACGTCTGTGATTCCAGCTACTTGGAAGGCTGAGGCAGGAGAATCGCTTGAACCCGGGAGGCAGAGGTTATGGTGAGCCGAGATCACGCCATTGCACCCCAGCCTGGGCAACAAGAGCAAAACTCTGCCTCAAAAAAAAGAAAAAAGAAAAAAGAAATATAAACCCTTTTGATTCTCAGAACAACCCAATCAGTAGATGTTACATCGCCCCTATTTGATTGACTGGAGCAATGAGGTACAAAGAGGTTGAATATCATGCTCAGTGCTGCACAGATAGAAAGTGCAGGAGCTGATATTCAAGCATCAGTGTGACTCTAGAGTCTATATCTTGCATTGAAAAGGGAATACTGGTGTTTCCCCTGTGAAAGGAAAATATCTTGGGCCCCCAAAATCACTTGGCCAAAAGGAAAACTCAAGCT
>NW_016107400.1:3670248-3673516 GCF_001604975.1 Cebus imitator | reverse complement strand
AAAAAAAAAAAAAAAAAAAAAAAAAAAAAAAAAAAAAAAAAAAAAAAAGAAGAAGAAGAAGGAGAAAAAGAAAACAAAAAACAAATAAACCAATATTCTATTAAGGGGTAGGCCACTGTCCTTGCATACTTCCTACAGGCATGAAAGAGCACTACCATTTCATGTTCAAACAGATATACTTCTGGAAGAGCTTCTTCTTACTACTATAACTGCTAAACATTTGTTGGGAGCCTTCTACTCAGCAGACTCAGTTCTAAGCACTATACATGGATTAACTTTGAGCACACAGATGTTTGTCACAGTCCCAGTTAACTCATGACATGCTGAACTAGGCATACTTTTCAGGTGAGATTGATTCAGCACATCGATGGTACTCCACACCTCCCTTATTCTATATTAACTGCCCCAGATTTTAGTGGGGAATCATTTGGCCAGGAGTGGCTGGCTAAAATGCAGATTCTCTGGGCTGCATTCCCAGTCATTATGATTCCGTAAGTCTGACTTTAGGTCTACAAATTTGTATTTTAAACAGGAATCTCCGATGTTACAGTTGCAAGCAGTCCAAGAACCAGACTTTGAGAATCTCTCCTGTAGTCCTGATGCTTCTGAGAATGCAGGCTGATGTTGCACTAACTTTCAAAAGGTAACTGTTGTGCTTTAGGATTATGTTGGATATACAGCCAGTAAAAAGTACCTAGGTCTGCCTGTAAGCTGATCTCTCCCACACTATGTATTCCTCTGGGACCCACAGAAAGATTTCTCCTGTGAAAGCCCAGCTTAATAAATTTGGCCCATCTTTCTGATATATCAAGGTCATTTGGGGTATATATTCTATCCCTCTCAAGTTAGAGCCATTAGCAACCATGTCTGGTGTGCTCACTGTATCCTCATCTGCAAATAGAAAATGACTTTTTATTAGACAGGATGGATGACAGAGTCTGCACCTCCCCCTAAGACCTCCTGCCCTATAGCCAGCCTCTTTTGGACCCAGTCGTGTCCACTTAAAAGCAAAGCATTGGCATTTTCCCATTGTGTTCCTCTAGAGAGTAACTGTATCTCCAAATTCACGAAGGTAATGTGTGTCTGATGGTGGCGTTTCAACTCTGTGGCACATGGATGGAGGTGAAATACAGGACAATCTGAGCCTTCTTGCTATTCTGATGGGTGCTGATGGGTACAGAAGCAGAAGGCCGTGTTCTTGACTGCACTGGTTACCTCTCCCCTGATGGGATCTGGGCTGCTGACTACAGCTGACTCCAGGACAGCAGGATGCTCTGCCAGGGCACTTTCCACTTCAACAGGCCCAATCCGGTAGCTGGAAGGGAAAAACAAACTCTTCAAGTGGGCTTCCCTCATCCCCCATGAAATTTCAAAGGGAGAAGGGAAATGCAGACAGCTTGACCTTGAAGAATTGATCACATCATCATTTCTTCCCATGAACCAAAAGTAGCCATCCTTGTCCATGCGAGCTCGGTCCCCTGTGATGTAAAAGTCCCCTTGTTCTGATGCAGCGGTCTTCTCAGGACTGTCCTGAAATACAAAGAAAGCCAATGAAGGACCCTCTGGGAACAGCTGCTAAGTCAGCTACTGCCCTAGGAGCCCCCTGTCAGAAGCTGGTGACCGCTCAACAGAAAGTTCAGCAGTTCCTAAAGCCCAGCCTGGCCAGAGTTCCCCACTGGACAGGGAGCTATGGCCCTGTTTGGTTGTGGAGTTTCCCTCTTTTGATTGGAATCAAGCTGCCAGCAAATGGTTAAGGGCAGCCATCTACCACATCTTTAGAAGGGGGTCTAGAAAGCATAGTTGAAAGCAGAAGAGTGGACACAGGACCACTGACTGTGTTTTTTAGGACAAAAGAACACACAAATACTCATTGCACTCAGGAATCACTAAGGGTAGAAAGTGAAGGGCTAGGCCGGGCGTGGTGGTTCATGCCTGTAATCTCAGCGCTGTGGGACATTGAGGTGGGTGGATCACTTGAGGTCAGGAGTTTGAGACCAGCCTGGCCAACATAGTGAAAACCTGTCTCTACTAAAGATTAAAAAATTAGCTGGGTGTTGGTGGCACACACCTGTAATCCCAACTACTAGGGAGGCTGAATCAGGAGAATTGCTTGAACCCAGGAGGTGGAGGTTGCAGTGAGCCAAGATCACCCCATTACACTCCAGCCTGGGTAACAGGGCGAGACTCCATGTTGGAAAAAAAGAAGAGAGAGGAGAGAGAAGAGAAGAGAAAAGAAGAGAAGACAAGAGGGGAGGAGATGGGAGGGGGGAAGAGAGGGAAGGAAGGAAGGAAGAGAGAGAGAGAAGGGCTCATCAAAAAGCCTATTAGTGTGGGGCAAGAGTAAAGAGAAAAACAAACTCTGATTTTCAAAGTTTTAAAGAAAAGCTAATATTCAACAATTTAAAAATGTACTAATACATGCAACCACACGGATGACTTGCAGAAACATCATGCTGAGTAAAAGAACCCAGCCAAATCTGAATAGTTTGTGATTCCATTTATATGAAGTTCTTTTTCAAAAATGCCAAATTATTATGCAGTGACAACAAACAATTTATCAATTGCTGGGGTCTGGAGTGGGGAGGATTGCCTGTCAAGGGGAATGAGGGAGCATTTGGGGCTGAAAAATGTTCCATATTTGACTGTGGTGGCAATTACACGGGGCATACATGTGTTAAAAGTCATTAACCAATCCAAGATGGCCGTTTAGGAAGAGCTCAGGATTGCAGCTCCCAGTGAAAGCACAGAGGCTGCTGCAGGTGATCCCCAGGCAAGCAGGGCCTGGAGTGAACCTCAGCAGACCTACAGCAGAGGGGCGAGACTGTCAGAAGGAAAACCAAGAAACAGAAATAACCTCATCATCAACAAACAGAATGTCCACTCAGAGACCCAATCTGAAAGCCAGCAACTACAAAGATGACAGGTGGATAAATCCATAAAGATGGGAAGAAATCAGCGCAAAAAGGATGAAAACACCTGAAACCAGAACACCTCTCCTCCTACAACGGATCACAACTCCTCACCAGCAAAGGAACAAGGTTGGATGGAGAACGAGTGTGATGAAATGACAGAATCAGACTTTAGAAGGTGGGTAGTAAGAAACTTCTGTGAACTAAAAGAACATGTTCTAACCCAATGCAAAGATACTAAGAACCTTGAAAAAAGATTTGACAAAATGCTAACGAGGATGGACAAAATACAAAGGAATATAAGTGAATTGATGGGGCTGAAAAACACAACACGAGAACTTCATGCAGCATGCACAAGT